>NW_026735047.1:0-181609 GCF_949786415.1 Peromyscus eremicus | reverse complement strand
GTTCTGTTGCTGGCATCATCTTGCAGATGGTGAAATGGAGACACAGAGAGAAAAAAGTAACTGCCTTGAGCATATGCTAGAAAGGGGCAGGGCTAGGCTTGAGCCGTCACTCTAGACAACTGCACATTCTGACTGCAATTTTTTGTTTTTCTTTTTCTTTTTAATAACTATGTCAGGAAAATGCTTAACTGCTATTTTCATTTATTTGTCATACATTGCTATTACTTTTTATTGTATGTGTTTGTAGCATAGATTACAAATACCACTTGAAGTTCTTTTAGAATGAGTTACAATCAAAAATGATTTAAACACAGAAGTATGATTTTAGTCAATTGTATGAGGAACACAACTGCTAAAATACTGACTTATAAAAAGTACTGAAACTTAACAAAATATTTTTCTCCAATTTGTTTTAAGTCAAGGCCTCTTATTCTTTAATCTATATGTTTTTTAGTAGATATATTCAATTTAAACAAAGCCAAATTTAAGGTTTAGAAAAATATTTGACGTTTGTGTGCAAATGTTTTAATTTGATTCATTCTCAAATGTTACTATACATGAGAATCCCTTACGTGGACATCCATTTATAATGTAAATTATTCTCAAAAGTTTAAGGAAAATCCTTGGGGGGAAAATATGAGTCAGAACTTAAGCGGTGATGATGAAGTAGCACCCAGGGCATCTTAGCAAAGATCCTCTTAGGAAAGGACTCCTGCTTATTAAACAGGAGGAAAGCACATGTTTGCATATTTGGAAGAGCGGCTCAGAGAGCAGCCAGCCTGGCTCTGAAACAGCATTTGGGGTAGAAATGGAAGTGGTTGGGGCACCAGTAACATCTGCACCAGCGGTGTGGGGCAGCAACACCAGCTGAACCAGTGGTGTGGGGGCAGCATCAACAGCTGCACCAGCGGTGTGGGGCAACAGCAACAGCTGCACAGCTGTGTGGCAGAGGAATTTCAGTGGTGCCGGAGCAGTAATAATACTCGGAGCTACTGCAGAAAGAGCAGCTCCAGTACCTTTAGGGATATGGCAGCAGCAATTGCAGCAGGTGCTCCAGCACGTGAAGAACAGCCAAAGCAGAAGCACTGGGGCCTGGAGCAGGGTTTGCAGAAGCTTCCACATGGAGGCAGGCAGGAAACTTAACCATGGCAGGAGCACAGAGAGCATGAGCATAAAGATATCAATGGGGGCCGGGCGGTGGTGGCGCACGCCTTTAATCCCAGCACTCGGGAGGCAGAGCCAGGCAGATCTCTGTGAGTTCAAGGCCAGCCTGGTCTACCAAGTGAGTCCCAGGAAAGGCGCAAAACTACACAGAGAAACCCTGTCTCGGGAAAAAAAAAAAGATATCAATGGGAAGTTGCTTTTTCTGTTGTAAATGCTTTTCACAACTCCTGCATTTTTTCGGCATTAGCTGACCAGCTATTACAAGTGTCTGTTGTCACAATTGTTTTTGATGTCTAAGGTGAGCTTAGCTGATGAAAGGAGAGAAGAAGAGGTGAGGAGAGTGCTTTGTTTCAAGTACAGGGAACAAGGCCCTGTAAGATGCCTGAGGTAAGCATGTAAGATGGACTGAAATCAGAGCTTTTCTTAGCACTCATTAAAAATGCCACTTTAACTCCTTTCGGAATGAGCTAATGTACGCAAATGGTTTCACTGTGTGGGATGTACAAATTGTTTTAAAAAGCACATGAGGTGCCCTGAGAAAGTCACTATCTGGATTTTTTTCTAAGATTACAATTGGAAATGGGCATGGTAGATGGAGGACTGAACTAGCAAACCCGTGAGAAGACAGTAAGGTCCATTCAAAAGGAAGATGGTTGATGATGGACGAGAACTTAATAAGACCTTATCAGAATCGATCACATCCTCAGATGTGTTTTAAAGTCTGTACCAATGTGTTGTTAAGGCTTTGGGTTCCCTTATGTTCTTCCTTATCTAAAGAATACCCACATTTACATATAAGAATATAGTAGCCTGCAACCGTCAATGCACAAGCAGTGGTTTTTAATGTAAAGTCTGTGTGTGCAGGGGAAAAGAACACTTGAGGAGAAGCAGAATTCAGCATAATTGAAACGTGGTTAGCCATCTGGAGCACTCAGTGCAATACAAAGACATTTGGTGTTTTAAGTAGAGGATTTAGAATTAAAGCTGAGTTCGTTTGTGTCTTTCAAGAGCATTGATTTATTGAGACGATGCATGGCTTTCCATCATACATGAAAGATTAATGGTGTCCTAAATTCCTTTCATTCAGTTTATAAAATGTTCAATACAGTTAAGCAAAACCAAATCTCTGAGGGTGTGTAAACCAAAGAGATAGGAAATACCCAAAATATTTTGTTCCAAGAATTCACTAAATGGTATAAAATATGTTTTTCTCTAGAAAAACAAAACAAAAAATCCTAAAAACCAAAAAATCCTGAGTATTGTGAATATTGGCCAAATAATGAATAAATAGATTTATGATTTGTCAATATTATACTGATTTTATGAAATAAATTTCTTTTGTTGTTTTTTGAGACAGAGTTTTTAGTAAATCTAATGATTAGTCTATGAACTTCAACAATTTCATAATGGTAACTGGAGTTGAATAACTTAAGGCATAGAGTTGACATGATTTTATGTGAATGAATCCATTTCAGTAAGACATTTCATGAGTAAAAATTTTTCTAGGCTCAAAAAATTCTGAATCACATTCCCAATGATTCTAAACTAAATTTTATAGAATATGATTATCTGGAGGTGTTATTATCCTAGTCTTTGGCATTTCAATTATTGAGTTATTTTAATTTGCAGCAGAGTTTTATTACTGAAATTACAAATGTATTATTTACATGTTTTACTTAAGTCAAAGTGGAAACCTGGCCACTTCTTCAGTGGTCCACTATTATTCAAAATTTACATGTAGTTACTCTACATGTAGAAGTAAGATTTTGTTATTTCTTCTTAAAAACACATGAACCTCCACCACATTTAAATTGATGTGGCTTCCTATGGCACCATCAACGTAAGATAAGATTGGCACCAGAAAAATAGGGAGAATAATTTAAAGACACCAATTCCCAGAAAACTCACTTCAGGGTGACTGAATTTACTCATCTCTTTAAAACAATTGTTGTTGTTGTTATTGTTCATCATCAATCTCAATGACCAATATTAAAATAATCTGAATCAATAATTACATTTATTTTAGAATTTATAGCTAATTGTTTTATTTGTTTATTCATAACTAAAACAAAACACTACAAGACTTTAATCTCCTTGTTTATGTTGTATGGTAAGCATACTGATTTGCTAGAGTAGTAAAAATTATTTTTGAAAATAACCAAAAATGCATAATTTTAACTCATTCTTAGGAGAATAAGTGAATTGTAAGGGCATGGTTTGAAGGTTGTATTTATGTAAGTGAGTACATTTGTACATGATGTATTTTCTTTACTTTTATAACATTTTAGTGGTTGTGATAGGAATGTGTGTAATTGAGTCTGAGGTGTGTTGTATATACTCAAAGTAGTGCTCTTTAGTGCTCCGTGGCACTCTGTTCCTAATGTATGAAATGTTGCTTTGCGGTTTTCTTCATATTGGAGTCAAATGTCAGAGCTCATGCTTTCTAAGTGGCCTCCTATTTTGGGATGCTAAGGATTACTTCTCTCTGTTGGAATTTGAAACGTCCTCATTGGAAGGGAAAGATGGCCACGTTACCTGGTTTGATTTTCTGCATTCTCTATCAGACAGCACACTCTGTTCAGCATGATAAAATACCTCATTATACTTGCAAAATATTTTTTTTCCTAAGACTTGGGGCTTGGGCTGCTGTTCTCACTAGCAAGAGCAGTGTCCAGATCTGCTAGGAGAGCTGTTTCCCTGCATCTATCTAGCAGATACAATTGTGTACATAAACGCAGACACACATCACATCTATCCCATAGTTCAAAAACATGTGGACGGACACACACACACACACACACACACACACACACACACACATACACACAGAAGGTTTTTCACTAGCTAAGTGTTGCTGTTTGGAAGATTGTAGAACCTTTTTGAGGTGCGTTCCTGGTGGGGTAGACCTGAAGGATTAAAATCTGAGTTTGTTGTCTGCTAGAGGAACTTTTGTGCTCTGTGATAGAATTGAAAGTGTCAAATATGTGGAGAGGAGCTCCTACAGTACAGAAAGACCCATCCGGCGCATGTGATTAAGGCCAGTGAGTGAATATATGAAGAACAAGTTAGATAGACTCTAAAGTCTATTAAACTGAAAATCTCCTACTAAGAAGTTTTGTCTTGTGATAATATCAATGTCATGTAAAGAGACAAAGTATGAGGCATCTTTAAAGGTGAACTCAGCCCAAAATATTGTAAAAGAAAGCAAAAGCAAACAAGACAAAACCAACCACCAGAAACTGAGCTGGTCAGTCCTCCAGTCACTCCCTGAAACAGAACTGGCAAAGACTTAGTTCGTTATATGAATTAGGAGTGCCAGAAAAAGGTTTTTGGGTGGGTTTCCTTGAAAAACTGATCAACTTAAATTTTTGCAGTTCTGGGAACTTGTAGCTCAACTGCTATAATGTAAATTTTTCTGATAGCTATCTAGCAGTGCTGTAAGTTTGGGTAGAACATGCCCCAAAGATGTGACACACTACCCTGGAGTAAGGTGAGCTGCTTTGGAGGGTTATCCTTTCACTGCACTGTGTACATCCTTGGTTCTGTTTCCTGTGCTGAATGGATTTCTGAAGCACTTGGGGAAAATGTAGGTGAAAATTGGTTAGGTAAATGACTTTCATAAAGTACTCAGCCATACACCAACAGTTTAGTGAGAAGGAGCCTCTTGCCGTCTAAGCCCTCCTCCTGTGAGCTTGCTGAGGGAGACTGGTCAGTAGACCCTAAGTTTTCATTTACTAGAAAATCCCAGAACATGTCCCAAACAGATGTTTCATGGGTAATTTTTATTTTTCCCTTGCTCATGATGGCCAATCTCATTAACCTTCCTGTTTGGAGGATTCCTTCTACTCTTTGTGTAGGTCAAGGGTGCAGCTTCGGGGGAAACTGTCCTTGGTTGCCATTTAGATCGAATCATTTGCCCCTCAATTCAAATCTCCTTAGTTCAAATCATTTTGTTAGCACCACAAATGTTGTGAATTACACTATCTGTCTCTACCACCACCCCCCCTCCAGATTACGGTCTCTTTGACCTAGTGTCCTTCTCCATCCCTAGCTCCTTCACATCCATCCACAGTGTTGACTGCCAAATAGATGCAAAGAGACAAACACATTGAAGTCAATTGTGTACATATAAGCAGGCCTTGCTGTCTTTCTGCAGCCTGTAGAAGACTCATGTTGCGTGTATGTATGGATAGGCATTTCTCCTGTGCGGTCTGCATGCAATTTGGTCATGGTGCAGATTGCTCGCAGCAAGGAGTAGCAGGCTCTTGCCTAACACTTTATGGGTGACCAGTACGTGCTTACAGTTGCTGAGCTGAAAAAAAAAAAGGCCTGGAGGGAACATCAGATGTACGAACCGTCTTCTGCTTAATTGTGTGGATGTAAATGACTGTGGTGAAGAATGAAAAAAAAAAAAAAAACTAAGAAGAAAAATACTGGTCATTTCAGGTGCTGAGTTTGCCCTGTCTGAGATTGCAGTTTGAGACATTTCATGTTTCTTCCCCTGCTGATCCACAATTTTAGGCCAGAGAGAAACATACCAGGAATACTTGCAAATGACTGAGAAGGAAGGAGGAAGATGGTGGTGACGTGTAGTATTTTCTTTTAAGTAAATTGTTTTCCTTTCATTTTTTCTTTCTGGGATTCAGAACTGTCCCCAAAGCTAACACTTAAATAAAGGTCATTTTTCTCATTACTCCTGGTGGCACCTCTCAGCTTTCTCAGCCTGTGTACCTCCTCTCTTCCTTGCATTATTTATGAGCTTGCCTTCACATTTGCATGCTGGGATTTGTTCAGCCTCTGGTTCAGCTCCAATGGGGTGTATAGACCTGACCTAGACATTTAGCTATACTTTTTTCTCCAAAGTTTGCCCTGTGTGTGCTGAGCAAGCCTCTAGAGACCAGGCCTCTGATGTTAACCAGGTAGATTTTTCTCTGCTGGAGGTGCCAGACTGCAGGCACTCTCTGGTCTATGGCACTCTCTGGTCTGTTTTTGCTCAATGAGATCAGTTTTTGGAAGAAGGCAAAGGGGGTTTTCTTATTTAATTTTCTTCCAGCGAGCTCCCTTCACCCCTTTTCTTATATTTGAAGTAATGCTTTCTTATTTGGTCATTAGACTTCGGGAGTTACTCACTTTGTTGGCTCAGACACTAAAACCTTCTGTCTTTTAACTCTGATTAGTGACACTTTAATAAAGTCATTTAAAGTTCAGTGGACTGAATTTTCTAACTTTTCTGATGTTTCTATGGTCACAGCAAAGTGACCTGCATTGAAGCCTGTGTGCAATCTTTTACATGCAAATTTTGCAAAACCATGCATAATTTTGTATATCTGACTTCCACCCGACTGCAGAGTGTGAGGGATTTGAATAAAAGTAGCTGCAATGCTTCCTGCCTTTGTTGTTTCTCCAGATGGGGTGCAGCGGGCTGGGAAATAGAGGGGCTGTCAATTTGCTGTCAGCTGTCTGAATTTGGGTCTTTCAGGATCAGCAGTCTGCGGATAAAGACTTTTATGGTCATACTTTAGGTTTTCTTAACAAACCAATGTTGACACCACCTGATTTTCTTCCCCTTGATTGGATAATCCTGGTAATGCATGCTATTGAAGGAAATATTTCTCGGAGTCAGGTCAATGAATTTTTGGTCGAAGAGGTAAAGAGAGTTTTGTCCGATGGCTGTAATTAAATCATGCATGGTGAACTGGCTTTGGGGGAACTGACACGTTTTGTATTGCATTACAACCTGAGTGAACACTGACAACACGAGAACAGAACGGATGAAAAATTATGGTTGTTTTTTGGTTCCCAAGAAGCCAGCGAGTCAGGTCATTAACTTGATTTTCATGGGAAGCCTAGCTCTGCCCTGCTCACATATTCAGGGTCCCAGCAACCTGTATTGAGTTTGGGAGGGAGCAGGCAGCAGCATTGTGCCAGGGTTTGTTGAGGAGAAACAAGGCAAGATTTAAAACAAAGCCCTGAATAGGAACAGTAGGCCTGTGTCTTGCAGCTGAATGACTTTTCCTCAGTGCTGTTTCATGCAAGTGCCCCCTCTTTCTCTAAATAAGGCCATACTGTAGTAAGAGGAATATTTCAGATATAATCCAGTGATCTGTCAGAGTCGGAGCAAACACTACAAAAGGAAAAAGTAAGTTGGAAGTTGTGGACTACAGATGTCCCAGAGTGTGAGCCTGAGAGGGTGTCTCAGAGCCAGGCAAAGACAGAAGACAGCAGATCTAACTAAATGAATAATGGACCTTGAGCATGTTATCTTTTCTAACTCATAGTAAATCTATGCATCTAATCACATAGAAAAGACAAGTCAACATTTAGTTATTGCCTCCATCAATTTTAGAGAGCTCTGTTAATCTCTGATATTCTGTATAGATTAATTTAATAGAAACAAAATCAATGTTATCATAGACAGGATCTTGGAAGCAGTATCAGTGGAATCACTGGGGATCTGTGGTCTTTGCTTCCCTGAGTGGGAATGTCAGTGAATTATGATGGGGCAATGGTGGAGGACAGTGGCTCTTGGGAGCTGCGCTGTATTTTCAATAAATAATAGGAGATATTAGGCAATGATGGAAATGAGTATTTGTAATTAATGGCCTTTTAAAGCTGGCAAAAGCAAAAACTCTTTATTGAATATTTAGAAATTTTTTGCATCAAATAATATTTGTATGTATTCATGAAGTACAATGGAGTGTTTTGTTTTATGAGTCACTGGTTAATCAGGGCAAATGATAACTCTAGCCTCTTAAACCTTTACCATTTTCTTGTAATCAATACTAAATTCTTATTTTTTTGTTTCTTTTGAGAAAGAGTCTCATGTTATAGATCACTCTGGCCTCAAATTCAATGCAGTACTTCTGCTTCAGCTTCTCAAATGTTGTAATTTAGGTAAGCATCAATATGCTTGCCTTACATTATTAATTGTTAAGATTCATTGTGAGGAATAGCTGTATAAGAAATTCCTCATTTTTGGTTTCCATGGTTTTAATTAATGATCAACCAATGGTATGCATTATCAACAATATTGTATAAACCCTTTATTATCATGATATGTAGTTGTCATAGTTTGAGCTTCTTTTGCTGTGAAGAGACATCATGACCTAAGCAACTCTTATAAAAGAAAGTGTTTAACTGGGACTGGCTTACAGGCTCAGAGGTTACTCTACACTGTTTCCTATAGGGCCAGAACAGTGAGCTTTCTCAGAACAAAAGATCTGTGCTTCCGACACAAACGGGCCATATCTAGTTCAACTCTGCTTAGGAAACTGAGAAAACAGTAGCTTTCTTCAGTCCAATACACTGTAGTTGCTGGAAACAGACGCGAGTGCTATTTGCACTGTGCATGGCAATTGGAGCACAATAGTGACTTTCCTTACAAGAAAACAACTCTTGCTTGTAGAAGCAGAAACTACACGTGATTCAACTCCGTTTATGAATGGGAAACAAACACAGGCTCACTTTACAAGAAACACATTCAGCTTTTGAGAAAAGAGCACTCTTCTGTTCTACTGTGTTTCCTATAGGGCCAGAAGAGTGAGCTTGCTCAGAACAAAAGAACTGTGTTTCCTAAACACACAGGTCATACCTTGTTCAACTCTGCTAAGGAAGCTGACAAGAAAAGTAGCTTCTCTTCAGTCCAATACACTGTACTTGCTGGGAACAGACGCGAGGGCTATTTGCACTGTGTATGGCAATGGGAGAACAATAGTGACTTTCTGTACCAGAAAACAACCCTTGCTCGTAGGACCAAAAAGTGCATGTGATTCACTCCCTTTATGAAAGGAAAACAAACGCTAGATCGCCTTACTAGAAACACACTCTACTTTTGAAAAAAGAGCACTCTTCTACTCTATTCTGTTTCATATAGGGCCAGAACAGTGAGCTTTCTCAGAACAAAAGAACTGTGCTTCCTACACACACAGGCCATATCTAGTTCAACTCTGCTTTGGAAACTGACAAGAACAGTAGCTTCTCTTCAGTCCAATACACTGTACTTGCTGGGAACAGATGCAAGTGCTATTTGCACTGTGTATGGCAATGGGAGCATAATAGTTACTTTCCTTATGAGAAAAAAAAAACCCCTTCCTCATAGGACCAGAAACTGCATGAGATTCAACTCTGTTTATGAATGAGAAATAAACACTAGCTTGCCTTACTAGAAACACACTATGCTTCTGAGAAAAGAGCACTCTTCTACTCTACTGTGATTCCTATAATGAGAGAACAGTGAACTTGCTCAGAACAAAAGAACTGTGCTTCCTACACATACGGCCATATCTAGTTAAACTCTGCTTAGGAAACTGACAAGAACAGTAGCTTCTCTTCAGTCCAATACACTGTACTTCCTGGGAACAGAAGTAAGTGCTATTGCACTGTGTATTGCAATGGGAGCCCAATAGTTACTTTCCCTACCAGAAAATAACTCTTGCACTTAGGAGCAGAAACTGCATGTGATTCAACTCCTTTTATGAATGGGAAACAAACAACAGCAACGGGAGTGCAATAGTGACTTTCCTTACCAGAAAACAACCCTTGTTTGTAGGACCAGAAACTGCATTGGATTCAACTCCGTTTATGAACGGGAAATAAACACTAGCTCACGTTACAAGAAACACACTCTTCTTTTGAGAAAAGAGCACTCTTCTACTCCACTGTGTTTCCTATAGGGCCAGAACAGTGAGCTTGCTCAGAACAAAAGAACTGTGCTTCCTAAACACACATGCCATATCTAGTTCAACTCTTTTTTGGAAACTCATAAGAACAGTAGCTTCTCTTCAGTTCAATACAGTGTGCTTGCTGGGAGCAGACCTGAGTGCTATTTGCACCATTAATGGTAATGGGAGAGAAATAGTGACTTTAATTTCCAGAAAACAACTCTTGTTCTTAGGAACAAATACTGCATGTGATTCAACTCCGTTTGTGAATGGCAAACAAACACTAGCTCGCCTTACTAGAAACACACTCTGCTTTTGAGAAAGGAGCACCTTTCTACTCTCCTCTGTTTCCTATATGGCCAGAACATTGAGCTTGCTCAGAACAAAAGAACTGTGCTACCTACACACATGCGCGACATCTAGTTCAACTCTGCTTAGAAAACTGACAAGAACAGTAGATTCTCTTCAGTCCAATACACTGCACTTGCTGTGAAGAGACGCTAGTGCTATATGCACTGTGTATGGCAATGGGAGCACAATAGTGACTTTCCTTACCAGAAAAAAACTCTTGCTCTTAAGACCAGAAACTGCATGTGATTCAACTCCTTTTATGAATTGGAAACAAACAACAGCAATGAGAGCACAATAGTGACTTTCCTTACCAGAAAACAACTCTTGTTCGTAGGACCAGAAACTGCATGTGATTCAACTTTGTTTATGAATGGAAAACCAAAACTAACTCCTCTTACAAGAAACACACTCTGCTTTTGAGAAAAGAGCACTCTTCTATTCTACTCTCTTTCCTATAGGGCCAGAACAGTTAGCTTGCTCAGAACAAAAGAACTGTGCTTGCTACACACACGGGCCATGTCTAGTTCACCTCTGCTTAGGAATCTGACAAGAACAGTACCTTCTCTTCAGTCCAATACACTGTGCTTCCTGGGAGCAGACCCAAGTGCTATTTGCACTGTGCATGGCAATGGGAGTGAAATAGTGAGTTTCCTTTCCAGAAAACAACTCTTGGTCTTAGGACCAGAAACTGCATGTGATTCAACTCCAATTATGAATGAGAAAAAAAACAATAGCTTGCCTTACTAGAAACACACTCTGCTTTTGAGAAAAGAGCACTCTTCTACTCTACTCTGTTTCATTTATGGCCAGAACATTGAACTTGCTCAGAACAAAAGAACTGTGCTTCCTACACACTCGGGCCATATCTAGTTCAACTCTGCTTAGGAAACTGACAAGAACAGTAGCTTCTCTTCAGTCCAATACACTGTACTTGCTGGGAACAGACGTGAGTGCTATTTGCACTGTGTATGACAATGGGAGTACAATAGTGACATTCCTTACCAGAAAAAAACTCTTGTTCATAGGAACAGAAACTGCAAGTGATTCAACTCCGTTTATGAATGGGAAACAAAAACTAGCTCGCCTTACGAGAAACACACTCTTTTTGAGAAAAGAGCACTCTTCTACTGTACTCTGATTCCAATATGGTCAGAACAGTGAGCTTGCTCAGAACAAAGAACTGTGCTTCCTACACACACGGGCCTTATCTAGTTCAACTCTGTTTAGAAAATTTAAAAGAACAGTTGCTTCTCTTCAGTCCAATACACTGTACTTGCTTGGAACAGACGTAAGCAGAGTTAAACTAGATAGATCCGTGTTCTTAGGGAGCACAGTACTTTTGTTTTGAGCAAGCTTACTATTCTGGCTCTGTAGGAAACACAGTAGAATAAAAGAGTGCTCCTTTCTCAAAAGCAGAGGGTGTTTCTTATAAGGCTACTCGGGGTTAATTATCCCTTCATAAACAGAGTTGAATCACATGCTGTGTCTTGTCCTATGAGCAAACGTTCTTTTCTGGTAAAGAAAGTCACTATAGGGCTTCCTTTGAGATACACAGGGCAAATGGCCCTCTCGTCTGTTCCCAGCAATTACAGTGCATTGGATGTAAGAGAAGCTACTGTTCTGCTCAGGTTCCTAAGCAGAGTTGAACTAGATATGGCCATTGTGTAGGAAGCACAGTTCTTTTGTTCTGAACAACCTCATTGTTCTGGCTATAGAGTGTGGGAGCCCGTTCTCGGGTTCCTCGTGGCTTTACCCAGCAGGTCCGCATAAAGGATGATTAGACCACGGGCCTAAGTGCAGGTGTCTGGGATGGTCTGCACTTGGCTGTGCTGGGGGAGGAGGTCTTTTGCTCCACCCCTTGGCGTCTCTATAAAAACCCTGGGGCAGAGACAGTCAGGGCCCATTGGAATAGGTTCCAGGCCCTCTCGAGGCTATCCTTTATTTTCTATCTGTTTATCTCCGAGATATTCTCCGCAATAAATCCTTCTATCTAATATTTCCTGCTGCTCGCACTCAAGAAAACTCTGGGGAACTGTGGGGGTGGTTGGGTAAACGCCCCACAATAGAGGAAACATAATAGAGTACAAGAGTGCTCTTTTCTCAAAAGCAGAGTGTGTTCCATGTAAGGAAACTCTGTTTTGAATTCCCATTCATAAATGGAGTTGAATCACATGCTGTGTGTGTAGGAAGAAGACTTTTTTTGTTCTGAGCATGCTTACTATTCTGGCTCTATAGGAAACACAGTAGAGTAGAAGAGTGCTCCTTTCTCAAAGGGCAGGTTGTTTCTTGTAAGCTAACTCAGTGTTGAATTCTCCTTCATAATAGGAGTTGAATCCCATGCTGTCTCTTCTTCTAAAAGCAACAGTTGTTTTCAGGTAATTGAAGTCACTATTGGGCACCTATTGAGAAACTTATTGGAAAAAGCACTTTCTTCTTTTCCCAGCAAGTACAATGCATTGGATGTAAGAGAAGCTACTGTTCTAGATATGACCCTTGTGTGTAGGACGATCAGTTCTTTGTTCTGAGCAAACTCACTGTTCTTGTGGTATAGGAACACAGTATATTAGAAGAGTGCTCCTTTCTCAAAGGCAGAGTGTCTTTCTTGGAAGACAACTCAGTGTTGAAATCCCCTAGTAAAAGAATTGAATCATATGCTGTCTTGTCCTAAGAGCAATAGTTCTTTTTGGGTAAGGAAAGTCACTATTGGGCTCCCATTGTGCTACACAGTGGAAATAGCACTCGCTTCTCTTTCCAGCAAGTACACACATTGAATATAAGAGAAGCTACCATTCTTCTCAGTTTCCTAAGCAGAGTAATACTAAATATGACCTGTGTGTTTAGGAAGCACTGGTATTTTGTTGTGAACAATCACACTCTCATGGATTTATAGGAAACACAGTAGAGTACAACCGTGCTCCTTTCTCAAAAGCAGAGTGTTTCTTGTTAGGCTACTCAGAGTTGAATTTCCCTTCACAAACAGATTTAAATTACATGCTGTCTCTTATCCTATGAGCAACATTTTTTTTCTGGTAAGGAAAGTCAGTGTTGGGTTTCCATTGAGATACACCGTGGAATTAGCACAAACGTCTGTTTGTAGCAAGTACAGTGCATTGGATGAAAGAGAACCTCCAGTTCTTCTTAGTTTCCTCAACAGGGTTGAACTAGATATGGCCCGTGTGTGTAGGAAGGATAGTTCTTTTGTTCTGAGCAAGCTCAGTGTTCTGGCTCTTAGGAAACACAGTAGCATAGAGGAGTGCTCCTTTCAAAAGCAGAGTGTGTTTCTTGTAAGGCAACTCCGTGTAGAATTCCCCTCACAAGCCGATATGAATCACATGCTGTCTCTTGTCCTACAACTACAGTTCTTTTCGGGTAAAGACAGTCACTATTGTGCCCCCATTGAGATACACACTGGAAATAGCACCCGCTTCTGTTCCTAGCAAGTACAGTGCATTCGATGGAAGACTAGCTACTGTTCTTCTCAGTTTCCTGAGCGGAGTTGAACTAGATGTGGCCTTGTGTGTAGGAAGCACAGTTCATTTGTTCTGAGCTCACTGTTCTGGCTATATAGGAAACACAAGAGAGTAGAAGAGTGCTCCTTTCTCAAAAGCTGAGTGTATTTCTTGTAAGTGTACTCCTTGTTTAATTCCCCTTCACAAACAGATTTGAATCACATTTTGTCTCTTGTCCTATGAGTAACAGTCCTTTTTGGGTAAGCAAAGTCACTATTAAGCTCCCATTGATATACACAGTGGAAATAACTCCCGTGTCTGTTCCCAGCAAGTACAGTGCACTGGATGTAAGAGAAGTTGGTGTTCTTCTCAGGTTCCTAAGCACAGTTGAGCTTGATATGGCCCGTGTTTTAGGAAGCACACTTCTTTGGTTCTGAGCCAGGTCACTGTACTGGCTCTATAGGAAACAGAGTAGAGTAGAAGAGTGCTCCTTTCTCAAAAGCAGAGTGTGTCTTTTAAGGTAACCCAGTGTTTAATTCCCCTTCATAAATGGAGTTGAATCATATTCTGTCTCTTTTCCTACAAACAACTGTTCTTTTTGGGTAGGGAAATTGACTATTGGGCTCCCATTGAGATACACAGTGGAATTAGCACCCACATCTGTTCACAGCAACTACAATGCTTTGGATGTAAGAGAAGCTACTGTTCTTGTCAGTTTCCTAAACAGAGTTGAATTAGATATGGCCAGTGTGGGTAGGAAGCCCAGTTTCTTTGTTCTGAGCAAGCTCACTATTCTGACTGTATAGGAAACACTATGGTGATATTTTATTTGTCCTGAAATATGAATTTATTTGTATGTTAATAAATAAAATTGCCTGGGGATCAGAGCTAATAGCAAGCAATAGCATAAGTTGGATGGTGGTGGTGCATGCCTTTAATCCCAGCACTTGGGAAGCAGAGCTAGGCGGATCTCTGTGTGTTCAAGTATACAGCCAACATGGAGACACACAGCTTTAATGTCAATACCAACCATAGAAGACCTGGAGGTCTGTCCAGACAGGCAGTGATGAGGAGCACATGTGGTTAGGTTTTCAACCAATGAGAAGGCAGAACAGAATGTCTATAATAAGACAAACGCACAGGAAATTGTTCACTTGCTGAGGACAGCGGCAGCAGTGAAGGGTAAGGTTTTAACTTTTAGCTATGGCTCTGACCTCTTCCTTTCAACTATATATTTTGCTCTGTGTTTCTTATTTAACAAGTCAGTTACATCTACAAAACAGAGCAGAGTAGAAGACTGCTGCTTTCTCAAAAGCAGAGTGTGTTTCTTGTAAGACACCTTAGTGTTGAATTCCCCTTCATAAATGGAGTTGAATCACATGCTGTCTCTTGTTTTTCCAGCAACAGTTCTTTTCGGGTAAGGAAAGTTACTATTGGGCTCTGATTGAGATACCCAGTAGAATTAGCACCTGTGTCTCTTCTCAGCATCTATAGTGCATTGGATGTAAGAGAAGCTACTGTTCTTCTCAGTTTCCTAAGCAGAGTTGAACTAGATGCGGTCCATGTGAGTAGGAAGCACAGTTCATTTTTTCTGAGCAAGCTCACTCTTTTGGCTCTATAGGAAACACAGTAGAGTAGAAGAGTGTTCCTTTCTCAAAAGCAGAGTGTGTATCTTGTAAGGCAATTCAGTGTTGAATTCCCCTTCACAAATGGAGTTGAATCACATGCTGTCTATTGTCCTATGAGCAACAGTTCTTTGCGGATAAGGAAAGTCACTACTGGGCTCACTTTGAGATACACAGTGGAAATAGCACTTGCGTCTTTTCCCAGAAAGTATAGTGCATTGGATGTAAGAGAAGCTACTGTTCTTCTCAGTTTCCTAAGCAGAGTTGAATTAGATATGGCCCATGTGTATAGGTAGCACAGTTCTTTTGTTCTGAGCAAGCTCACTGTTCTGACTCTATAGGAAATACTATGGTGATATTTTATTTGTACTCAAATGTGATTTTATTTGTATATAATAAATAAAGTTGCTTGGGGGTCACAGCTAATCGCAAGCCATAGCAGAAGCTGTGCGGTGGTGGTGCATCCCTTTAATCCCAGCACTTGGGGGCCAGAGCTAGACGGATCTCTGTGTGTTCAAGGATACAGCCAACAAGCAGACACATGCCTTTAATCTCAATACCAACTATAGAAGACCTGGAAGTCTGTAAGGGAGGCTGTGTCAAGGAGGTCATGTGGTTAGGTTTTCAACCAATGAAAAAGCAGAACAGAAAGTGTATAAGAATACAAACACACAAGAAGTTGTTCTCCTGCTGAGGACAGCAGCAGCAGCGAAGAATAAGGATTGTAGCTCTTAGCTATTGCTCTAACCTCTTCATTTTAACTTTGTATTTGGCTCTGTGTCTTATTCAACAAGATGCTTACATCTACAAAACACAGTAGAGTAAAAGAGTGCTCCTTAATCAAAAGCAGAGTGTGTTTCTCGTAAGGCAAGCTAGTGTTGAATTCCTTTTCATAAATGGAGTTGAATCCCATGCTGTCCTTCTCCTATGAGCAACAGTTCTTTTCGGGTAAGGAAAGTCAGCATTGGGCTCCCATTGAGATACACAGTGGAAATAGTACTCGCATCATTCTTTTGTTTTTTTTGCAAGCTCACTGTTCCTGCTCTATTTGAAATACTATAAATCAGAAGAGTGCTTCTTTCTCAAAAGCAGAGTGTGTTTTTCTTAAGGGAACTCAGTGTTAAATTTCCCTTCCTAAATGGAGTTGAATCACATGCTGTCTCTTGTCCTATGAATAACAGTTCTTTTCTGGTAAGCTATTCACTATTGGGCTCCCATTGAGATACACAGTGGAAGAAGCACTCGCGTCTGTTCCCAGGAAGTGCAATCCATTGGATGTAATATCAGCTACTGTACCTATCAATTTCCTAAGCAAAGTTGAAATATATATGGCCTGTGTGTGTAGGAAGGACAGTTCTTTTGTTCTGAGTAAGCTCACTGTTCCTGTTGTATTGGAAACACTATAAAGCAGAAGAGTGCTTCTTTCTCAAAAGCAGTGTGTTTTTGTAAGGGAACTCATTCTTCAATTTCCCTTCTTAAAAAGAGTTTAATCACATACTGTCTCTTCTCCTAAGAGCAATTGTTTTCTGGTAAGCAAATGTTTTCTGGTAAGCCTAGTCACTATTGGGCTCCCATTGAGATACACAGTGGAAATAGCACTCACATGTGTTCCTAGCATTTGTAGTGCTTTGGATGTAAGAGAAGGTACTGTTTCTACCAGTTTCCTAAGCAGATTTGAAATCGATATGGCTCGTGTTTGTTGGAAGCACAGTTCTTTTGTTTTTAGCAAGCTCACTGTCCCTGCTCTATTGGAAACAATGTAAAGCAGAAGAGTGCATCTTTCTCAAAACCAGAGTATGTTTCTTGTAAGGGACCTCAGTGTTGAACTCTCCTTCTTAAAAGGATTTTCTGCACTAACTAGCAACTAGTTCCAGCAGCCTTCATCTAAATAACAATTCTAACCTCTGCTATCTGCATCTGCTATCAAGCTACCTGCTATCTGCATCTCAGCTGTGGCTGCTAAAAATTCCTCCTTTGTTTTAATTTGGGTATTTTTATTTTACTATGCTTATCTCATTTCATGATACCCTATAAAGGATTTATTAAATTGTCACTCTTCTTATGTACTATATCCTTGTATAAGTGCTTCTGTTCCTATATTTAAATAAATTCTGTATAAACTTAATATTTCTAAGGCTAAACCTGACAGGTATAAGACCTAAGTTCTAAGTTTATAAAAAACAACTACCTTATAAATTGTTAAGAATAAGTTTACTTTAATTAAAGATACTTAAGAAATAAAACTTATTGACGGATTGGCTGACCTAAACTGTATACTGTTAAGGATAACAGTTAAGTATAAGCCATTAGAAATAATTACTATGGCACAAATTAAAGCTTGATCATCTTGCACATGATCAAATTTTCTAATGTGTACAAAACCATATTTTACATGATGCTAAATATTAATATAATAAATTTCTTTCTTAACTCCTAGCATTTATAAAATGTTTTCAGCTTCCCACTCTACATGTGTTGTAAATGATTCATGAATCTCAGTAAATAACCTAGCGATATTGAGGATGTATGCCTAAGTTAGATCTATGGATAAAGTTTTTATTGAAATCTCAGATAGATAGATAGATAGATGTATATATATATATATATATATATATATATATATATATATATATATATATATATACATATATGCTTTAAGAATGGACTTATGTATGATAAAGGCCAAAGCTGACATACAGAGCAGGAGTTACAAGTTCTGTTTATTCAGGACTCATTTTATTGGGCAGAGTTCCTCATCATATGTACCGATTAACTGGCAGTTACTTTCTTCACAGTCCCCCAACCCAATAATAATATATGTATGTATGTATGTATATACATACATACATATATATCACAATACATTTATTGTACAGGTGATATTACATTTATATCAAATTATAACACTTATGATTCTATAGATTGACAGATAGGTCTACAGGATATACTTATACTTTTTTATATCTGTCCAACAATTACAATTTCTCTCCCAATGGAAGCTCACCCATGAGGCTTATGGTCTATGGGTACTAAGTATTGGTGGTTGCATTCTGATACTTCTGTTCTTTCAGTATATAGCTGTGGTATCACCTTGGAATGATATGCTGAAAATGAATTTGTAAGAAGACCTTGCCCCATTGCCACACCAACTCCAGTGTTGTCTGTGTGACATGAACAATTATGTCAATAATAGCGGATGGGCGATACGTGTCCCACGGGACTAAGCTCCCTGGAGGTCCCTGGCAAAGTGCCTGTGTTATGCTTCCTTCTTGAAGATGTACTTCACAGATCATGAGCTCTCTGGGCTATGGGTTCTTTATAACTGCTTTTCTGATAATGTTCTAATTAATCTATGAAGCACAGCCAAAATTAATAAATGCTTGGGTTGTGAACTATGGAGGAAAGGGGAAGCTGGACATGGACCTTAATTAGATATAACAAAATGAGCTATTTCTTAAAGACCCCAAACTGCTAGATAAAGAAAGTATAATAGTTCAGGTACTTCTAGGAAATGAACACTCACCCACTAGGAATCCTTTAGGAATCCCAACTAAAGTGATTTATGGGAAAAAAACCTTTATCTCATAGGAGACAGATGGTGGGCCCCTCTGTTGAGGAAGTTCAGCATGGGAAACTTAAGGACTACAACAGAACCCCTTCCCCTTACAGGCAAAAAAGTATAAGTGTCCATATCCCAACAGGTAAAAAGGTTTTATATTTAAGAGATATGTGGTGGAGAACTAAAAAAAAAAAAGACTTAGAGAGGGACTGCAGCATCCAAATTGGCTAAGCGGGCCATAAGAACCAAAAAAATAAAAACGTATAATAAACTAAAAAACTGCTGAGATAAGATAAGGAACACAGCTGCAACCACAAAAAGTCTACACAAGTCTAGGGACTGTACTAAGTTTAAAAACCACAGACTGCTCTTTGGGTCATAAAGTTCTTATGGGTGAAGAGATATGTCTAGCACCAATTAATAATTATGTGCTTGCTCTTTTTTAAAGATGATGTAATTGAATTATTGCCAAGCTCTTGTTGTTCCTTGTATGACTTGATAGTTTTCTTTTCTGTGTATAAACTACTGATTTACAGAAGTAAAATTGCAACAGATTCAAGCCACTACTGAGTGTGTTGTCTGTCTGTCATTTGCCAAATCCTTGCCTTCCTGACTACCCAAGCTCTGTTTCTCCTACGGTCATGGTACCCCTAGTGGGCCAGTCCGTGACACCCCATGACCCTGTCTACACAGTTCTGTCCTGTGTCCCCATCTACACAGTCTGGACTCTGTTGCTGGAGTTTTCTCCGGTCCTGCCTGGCCCATGGTCAGGACAAATCTCTCTTATCCACCAGTCCCACAGCCGCTTAGACCAACCAAGTAAACACAGAGACTTACATTGCTTACAAACTGTATGGCCGCAGCATGCTTCTTGTTATCTAGTTCTTATGTCTTTTTTTTTTTTTTTGGTTTTTCGAGACAGGGTTTCTCTGTGTAGCTTTGTGCCTTTTTCCTGGAACTCACTTGGTAGCCCAGACTGGCCTCGAACTCACAGAGATCCGCCTGGCTCTGCCTCCCGAGTGTTGGGATTAAAGGCGTGCGCCACCACCGCCCGGCTTAGTTCTTATGTCTTAAATTAACCCATTTCAATAAATCTAGACCTTGCCACATGTCTCGTGGCTTACCAGTATCTTACATGTTGGTACTCATGGCGGCGCTGACAGTGTCTCTCTGACCTAGCCTTCCTGTTCCCAGAATTCTCTTCTCTGCTTGTCCCGCCTATACTTCCTGCCTGGCTACTGGCCAATCAGCATTTTATTTATACAGACCAATATCCACAGCAAGACTCCATGGCCATTACCCTGTGACTCTGCCCCAGTGACCCCACCCCATAACCCTGTCCACACAATCCCACCCCATAACTCTATCCACACAGTCCTGTCCCAGTGACCCTGCCCCATGACCCCTGCCACACAGTCCTGTCATACTACTCCATCTACAGAGTCTGGTCTCCATGGCCATGACCCCATGGCCCTGCCCCATGATGCCCCATGAACCCCCCCCATGACCCTGTCCACACAGTCCTATCCTATTACCCCATCTACACAGTCCGGTCTCCATGGCCATGACCTTGTGAGCCTCCCCAGTGACCCTGCCCCATGGCCTTGTCCACACAGTCCTGCAACTATGATCCCAATACCCTGTCCACACAGTCCTGCCCCCACGACTTCTGCATTACCCTATCCACACAATCCCATCCCCATAACCCCCCTTGTCCCCACCCACACAGTCCTGCCCCCATGACCCTGTCCACACAGTCCTGTCCTGTATCCCCATCTACACAGTATGGTCTCCATGGCCATGGCTCCAGTGACCCCAACCCATGACCCTGTCCACAAAGTCCTGTATTATGGCCCCATATACACAGTCAGGTCTGCATGGCCATGACCCCATGACCCTGCCCCATAACCCCTCCATGACCCCATCCACACAGTCCTGTCCTATGACACCGTCTACACAGTCCTGTCTCTATGGCCATGACCCTATTACCCTGCCCCATGACCCTGTCCACAAAGTCCTGTTCTGTGACCCCATCTACACAGTCCGGTCTGCATGGCCATGACCCTGTGACCCCACCAGATGACCCTTCCCCATGACCCTGTCCACACAGTCCTGCCCCCATGACCCCACCCCATGTCCCTGTCCATGCAATCATGTCCCAATGACCCCACCCCATGACCCCCCATGACCCTGTCCACACAGTCCTGTCCTATGACCCAACGTACACATTACCATCTCCATATCCATGACCTCTTGACCCTGCCCCAGTGACCCCACCCCATGACCCTGTCCACACAGTCCTGCACAAATGACCCTGCCCCATGACCCCACCACATGACCCTGCCCCATGTCCCTGTCTATATAGTCCTGTCCCCATGACCCTCCCATGACCCCATCCACACAGTCCTGCCCCCATGACCCCACCCCTTGACCCCCCAATGACCCTGTCCACACAGTCATGACCACAAGACCCCACCCCATGAATCCCCCATGACCCCATTCACACTGTCCTGCCCTGATGACTCCACCCAAAGACCCTGTCACATGACCCCATCCAAACTATCTTGCCCCAATGACCCCCCATGGCTCTACCCTATTGGTTGTTGTATTAAGGCAACTCCACATAGTTAAAAGGGAAGTTTATTTTGTGGGATTACTTACAAGGAAAGGGACAGGTTACAGGGTCTGGGAGAGGTGAGGTGCTGTCCAGCGGTGTCTCTGGAGAGCTCTGCTCAGTCGACCCCCAGCATCCAGGATCCAGGAACCCAGAGAGCAGCACATCTCGGGTCTTAAGGGCTCCTGTCTCAGCCCTGCCCTATAGGCATGACAGTTACTGGAGGCTCAATGGGGGTAGTACTTCCAGGTCAAAGCTGGAACAGCTACCCACTACACCACCCCATGACCCCCATCCACACAGTCCTGACCTATGACCCCGCCACATGACCCTGCCCCATGACCCTGTCCACACAGTCCTGCCCCCATGATACCACCCCATGACCCCAGCATGACCCCCCATGACCCCATCCACACAGTCCTATGATCCTGTCTAAGCAGTCTGGTCTCCATGGCCATGACCCTGTGGCCCTGACCCATGACCCAGCTCCACGACCCTGCCCCATGAGCCAGTCCACACAATCCTGCCCCCATGACCCTCCAATGACCCTGTCCACACAGTCCTGCCCCATGAGCCTACCCCATGACCCCACTCACACAGTCCTGCCCTATGACGCCTCCCTGTGACCCTGTCCACACAGTCCTGTTTTATTACTCTATCTACACAGTCCTGTCTCCATGGCCATGACCCTGTGACCCTGCCCCAGTGACCCTGCCCCATGACCTTGTCAAAACAATCCCGCCCCATGACCCTGTCTACACAGTCCTATCCTATGACCCCATCTACACAGTTCAGTCTCCATGGCCATTACACTGTGACTCTCCCCAGTGACCCCACCTCATGACCCCATCCACACAGTCCTGTCCTATGACCCTGTCTACACGATCTGGTCTCCATGTCCATGACCCGTGACCCTGCCTCATGGCTTGGTCCACACAATCCCACTTCTATGACCCCAGTCCAGTGACCCTACCTCTTGACCCCATCCACACAATTCTACCCTGTGAACCCCATCCACACAATCCCAACCCTGTGACACTGTCTACACAGTCCTTCCCTCATTCTCCACCCCATGACCCCATCCACACGATCCCACCCCTGTTACCTCATCCACAAAATGCTGACCTGTGAACCCCATCTATACTCTCCTGCCCCAATGACCCTGACTCTATGAACCAATCCACAAAGTCCTGCCCCAGTGACTAAGCCTTGTGGCCCTTTACACACAATCCTGCCCTCATTACCCCGCCCTGTGACTCTGTCCTCATACTAGCACCCAATGGCCATGCCCATGACCCTGTCCACACAGCCCACACCATGACCCATCCACCCAATCCCACCTCTATGACACCATCTACACAATCCCACCCCCATTCTCTGCCCCATGACCTCATCTACAAAATCCTGACCCTTGAACCCTGTCCCCACTGTCCTGGCCCATGACCCTGTCCACACAATTCCACCACCATGACATGGACCTCTTTACCCCATCCACACAATTCAGCCCATGACCCTGTCCACACTATCTTGCCCCATGACCCCATCCACACAATCCTGCCCTGTGACCCTGTCCACACAGTCCTTCCCTGTGACCTCACCCCAGCGACCCTGGCCAAACAATCCTCCCCCCATGACCTTGCCCCAGTGTCCCCAACTCAGCCTTGTGACCCCATCCACACAGTCCCGCCCCCATGACCACCACCCAGTGACCCATCCATACAATCCCACACCTGTGACCCCATCCACACAATCCAGCCCATGACCCCATCCAGCCAATCCCACCCCAGTGACCCAGACCCCAAGATCCCATCCACACAATACTGCCCATGACTGTGTCCACACAATCATGCACCCATGACCCTGCCCTGTGACCCTGTCCACACAATCCTGCCCCATACCCTGCCCCATGACCCCACACACACACTACTGCCCCCATGACCATGCCTTGTGACTCCTTCCAAACAATCCCACCCCCATAACCCTGCCCCTGATCCCACTCTGTGACTCCATCCACACAATCCTGCCCTGTGACCCTCTCCATGCAATCAGATACCTGTAACCCCATCCAAACAATCCCTTCCCATGACCCCATCCACACAATCCCACCACTGTTACCCTGTCCACACTATCCTACCCCAATGATCCCTTCCTCACAATCCCACCCCCATGACCCTGTCTACATAAATCTGCCAGTATTGGTTCCCTGAGACAGAACCCACCAGCACCCGATTGGACTAAGAGATTGCAGCTACTCCCTGAGACAGAGCCAACGAGTGCCAGTTGGACTAAGAGCTACTCCCTGAGACAAAGAGTCTATCAGCACCAATTAGACCAAGAGCTCCCACTGGACCAATAATACTGATCAGACCAAGAAAGGCTCCCTCAGACAAAGACACTACTTGCACCAAGTGGAGAAAGAGATGGGTAGATTCCAGTGCAAAAATACAGTCAACAGCATAAAAACCAATATGGCTCCATCAGAACCTACATCAGCAAGACCTGAACATCCCAACACAGAAGACACAGAAGAAATTGACCTTAAAAATGACCTTAAGATGATAGAGGTCTTTAAAGAACAAATGAAAAATTCCCTTAAAGAATTCGAGGAAAAGTCAAACAAAAAATGGGAAGAAATCAGTAAATCCCTTAAAGAAAGCCAAGACAAATCAATTAAACAAGTGAGGGAAACAGTTCAAGATTTGAAAACTGAAATTGAGACAATAAAGAAGACACAAATTGAGGTAATGCTCAAAGTGGAAAAATTGAGTAAACAAACAGGAACTACAGATGCAAGAATAACCAACAGAATGCAAGAGATGGAAGAGCAGATCTCTGGTGTTGAAGATACCATAGAGGAATAGATTCATCAGTCAAAGAAAACACTAAAGCCAATAAAGTCATGACCCAAAATGTCCAGGAAATTTGGGACACCATGAAAAGATCAAACCTAAGAATAATAGGGATAGAAGACAAAAAGAATACCAACTCAAAGGCACAGAAAATATATTCAACAAAATCATATAAGAAAACTTTCACAACCTAAAGAAGGAAATGCCTATAAAGATACAAAAAGGTTATAGAACACCAAATAGACTGGATCAAAAAAAAGCCCCCTTACCACATAATAATCAAACCACTAAACATACAGAATAAAGAAAAAATATTAAGAGCTGCAAAGGAAAAAGGCCAAGTAATATATAAAGGCAGACCCATAAGAATAACACCTGACTTCTCAATGGAGACTCTAAAAGCCATAAGGTCCTGGACAGACATTATGCAGACACTAAGAGACCATGGATGCCAACCCAGACTATTATACCCAGCAAAACTGTCAATCAACATAGATGGAGTAAACAAAATATTCCATGATAAAACCAGATTTAAACAATATTTTCCATGAATCCAGCCATACAGAAAGCACTAGAAGAAAAAATACAACCTAAGGAAGTTAGATACACCCATGAAAACACAGGCAAAAGACAGTCCCACACCAACAAATACAAAAGAAGGGCAACATACAACACTACCACCAAAAAATAACAGAAATTAACAATCACTGGTTATTAATATCAATGGTATCAATTCACCTATAAAAAGACACAGGCTAACAGAATGAAAATGAAAACAAGATCCATCCTTCTGCTGTATACAAGAAACATATCTCAACTTCAAAGACAGACTAAAAGACTGTGAAAAGACTTTCCAATCAAATGGATTTAAGAAGCAAGCTGGTGTAGCTATCCTAATATCTAATAAAAAATAAACTTCAAACTAAAAACAATGGAAAGAGATCAGAGAGGACATTACATATTTATCACAGGGAAAATCGGCAAGATGAAGTCTCAGTTCTAAATATTTATGCCTCAAATACAAGGGCACCTACCTTTGTAAAAGAAACATTACTAAAGCTTAAATCACACATCAAACCCCATACACTGGTAGTAGGAGACTTCAACACCCCACTCTCACCAATGGACAGGTCTGCTGGACAGAAACTTAATAGAGAAATAAGGGAACTAACAGACATTATGACTCAAGTGGACTTAATAGGTATCTACAAAATATTACACCCTAGCACAAAAGAATATACCTTCTCCTCAGCACCCCATGGAACCTTCTCCAAAATCTACCACATGCTTGGTCACAAAGCAAATCTCAGCAGACACAAAAAAAATTGAAAATAACCTCCTGTATCTTATTGGACCACTATGGCTTAAAGTTAGATTTCAGCAACAACAAAAATTACAGAAAGCCTACAATTTCATGGAAACTGAATAATGCCCAAATGAATCACCAAGGGGTCAAGGAAGCAATAAAGAAAGAAATTAATGATTTCCTAGAATTCAATGAAAACTAATGTACAACATACCTAAACATTTGGGACCCTAACCGTAACCCAAGGAATGCTCAATCTTACCACAAGGACACATGCTCAACTATGTTCATTCAGCATTATTCATAACAGCAAGAACCTGGAAACAACTCAGATGCCTCTCAACTGCAGAATGGATACATAAAATGTGGCACATATACACAATGGAATACTACTCAGCAGTTAAAAAAAAACAATGATATCATGAAATTTTCAGGCAAATGGATAGGACTAGAAAATATCATCCTGAGTGAGGTAACCCAGACTCAGATGGACAAACATAGTATGTATCCACTTATGAGTATGTGAGGGAAGGGCTGGCCAGACTGCAACCTACAGCTCCAGAGAGGCTAGCTAACAGGGAAAGACCCTAGGAGGGACACATGGATGACCCTCTGAAGGAGAAGTGCATGAGATTTACATGAGTGGACTGAGAATGGGAGTGGTGGCAGAGGGTGAGGAGTGAAGGATGAGAACATAGGGAAATGGGAGGGTTGAGCTGGAACAGGGACAGAGTGGGAGGGCAGGGAGGGAGATACCATGATAGATGAGGACATCATGGGAATAGGAAGAGGCAGGGTGCCAGGGAGGCTCTCAGGAATCCACAAGGCTCTCAGGAATCCACAAGGATGACCCTACCTGGGAGTGCTGGCAGTGGTCCAGATGTTGCCCGGACTCATCTACTCTGGTGACCAGTCTAGTGAATACCCTAACCTCCATCATAGAGCCTTTGTCCAGTGACTGATGGAGGCAGATGCAGAAATCCACAGCCAGGTGCCAGGCTGAGCTCCAGGAATCCAATTGATGAGAGAGAGGAGGGATTCTGCAGGAGGGAGGGTTAGGGGGGTTGGGGGATGTTGTGATTATGATGGGAAGTCATACAGAGATGACAGGCCACACTAGAGGAAGCCATTGAACTGTAGACTAGTGGCTGTGGAGCCCCCGTGGGACTGGACTAGGACCTCTGGATGTGGAAGATGGATGTTTGGCCCGAACTGTTTTGGGGACACCCAGAAATGGGGATCAGGATCCATTCCCTGGTGCATGGGCAGATTTTTGGGAGCCCAGTGCCAATGGTGTGATGCCTTGCCTAGCCTTGGTGCAATGAGGAGGGGCTTGGACATGCCTATGCTCAGTGTGCTGGGCTACTATGACACCCTATGGGAGACCTTGAATTAGGGGACGTGGGGATGTGGGTTGGCTTGGAGGGAGGGCTGTGAGGTGGGAGGAGGGAGGAGATGGGATCAGTATGTAGAGCGAGTAGAAAATTTCTTTATAAAAAAAAATAAAATAAAATTATGCCCTTCAAACAAAACAAAACAAAAACAAAAACAAATCTGCCACTATTATCCTCTCTAAAAAATCCCACCCCTGGGTATGCATCTACACAATCCCACTCCTATCACATGTTCACACATGACCTAACCAAACAGCCTTAGGGGGTTAGGGTTAGAGTCAGGGTCAGGGTGAGGGGTCAGGGTCAGGGTTACGATCAGAGTTAGAGGATGAGGGTCAGGGTGATGATCAGGGTCAGGGTGGTCAGGGTTAGTGTTGGGTTTAGGAGTTTAGGGTTAGGGCTGGGTTTAGGAGTTTAGGAGTTTAGGAGTTTAGGAGTTTAGGGTTAGGTTTAGGGTTTAGGGTTAGGGTGTAGGGTTAGGGGTTAGGGGTTAGGGTTGGGGGTTGGGGGTTAGGGGTTAGGGTTGAGGTTGGGGTTGTTTATTCCCAATAATGAATCTCTAACTAAGCCCAACTAACTCATGCCTGCAAAAACACTGGATTCCAAACAGAATTCAAGTGCAACTCGATCCAAACCAAAGGCACTGACGGTCCAGGTCATGTTGCGGATTCGTGCTCGCGCTTGCACTCGCACCTATAGAAACAGTGGATTCAAAACAGAATTCACGTGCAACTCGATCCCCAAGGCACTGACAGTCCAGGTCACGTTGCTGACTCATGCTCGCGCTCGCTGGCGCTCGTGCTCGCACTCGCACCTACAGAAACATAGTGGATTCCAAGCAGGATTCACGTGCAACTCGATCCCAAAAGCACTGACGGTCCAGGTCACGTTGCGGACTCGTGCTCGCGCCTACAGAAACATAGTGAATTCCAAGCAGGATACACAAACAACTCGATCCCAAACGCACTCACGGTCCAGGTCACGTTGTGGACTCGTACTCGCTGGTGCTCGCGCTCGCACTTGCACCTACAGAAACATACTGGATTCCAAGCAGGATACACGAACAACTCGATCCCAAACGCACTCACGGTCCAGGTCACGTTGGGGACTCGTGCTCGCACCAACAGAAACATAGTGGATTCCAAGGAGTATCCACGAACAACTCAATCCCAAACGCACTGACGGTCCAGGTCACGTTGCGGACTCGTGCTCGCGCTCGTGCTCACACTCACAACTACAGAAACAGTGGATTAAAAACAGGATTCACGTGCAACTCGATCACACACACACACACACACACACACACACACACACACACACACACGGTCCAGGTCACTTTGCGGACTCGTGCTCGCACTCGCACCTACAGAAACAGTGGTTTCCAAACAGGATTCATGTGCAACTCGATCCCACACACAAACACGGTCCAGGTCACGCTGCGAACGCGTGCTCGTGCTCGTGCTCGCTGACGCTCGCACTCGCACTCGCAACTACAGAAACATAGTAGATTCCAAGCAGTATACACGAGCAACTCGATCCCAAACGCACTGACGGTTCCTGCAGAAACAATGGATTTCAAATAGGATTCACTTGCAACTCGATCCCAAACGCACTCACAGTCCAGGTCACGTTGCAAACTCGAGCTCACGCTCTCTAGCGCTCGCGCTGGCACTCACACCTACAGAAACATAGTGGATTCCAAACAGGATTCACGTGCAACTCGATCCAAAACCCACTGACAGTCCAGGTCACGTTGCGGACTAACCCTAAACCTAACCTTAACCCTACACCCTACACCCTACACCCTAACCCTAACCCTAACCCTAACCCTAACCCTGACCTGACCCTAACCCTAACCCTAACCCTAACCAACTTGATCCCAAACGCACTGACAGTCCAGGTCACATGACGGACTCGTGCTCGCGCTGGCTGGCGCTTGCGCTCGCACTCGCACCTACAGAAACAGTGGATTCCAAACAGGATTCACGAGCACCTTGATTCCAAACATACTCAAGGTCCAGGTCATGTTGCGGACTCGTGCTCGCACCTACAGAAACATAGTGGATTCCAAGCAGGATTCACGTGCAACTTGATCCCAAACACACTCACGGTACAGGTCATATTGCGGACTCGTGCTCGCGCTGGCTAGCAATCACGCTCGCACTCGCACCGGGAGAAACATAGTGGATTCCAAGAAGGATTCACGTGCAACTTGGTCCCAAACACACTGACGGTCCAGGTCATGTTGCGGACTCGTGCTCGCTACCATTTACTCACTTTGTTTTTCATTGTCTCCTACTTTTTCTTTTCTTTCTTTCTTTTTTTTTGTTTTTTGTTTGTTTTTTTTTTTTGTTTTTTTTGAGACAGGGTTTCTCTGTGTAGCTTTGTGCCTTTCCTGGAACTCGCTTTGTAGACCAGGCTGGCCTCGAACTCACAGAGATCTGCCTGGCTGGGATTAAAGGCATGCACTTCCACCCCCCGGGCTCATGGTCTCTTTCTAATAGACTAAAAAGTTCCTTTAGAGGTTTGGACCCTACATGTTCTCATCACTTCTGATGCCACAAAGTGGTGGCCATAAAAACATGCTTTTGAGCTGGCATATCGGCACATGCCTTTAATCCCAGAACACAAGCAGATCTCTGGAGTTTGAGGCTAGCCTGGTCTATACACTGAGTCCCAGACTGCTGTGGGATGTTCTGTATGTCAAGTGTGTTGCTGATTGGTCAGTTAATAAATCACTGATTGGCCATTGGCTAGGCAGGAAGTATAGGCGGGACAAGGAGAAGAATTCTGGAAAGTGGAAAGCGGAGAGAGGGACACTGCCAGCCGCCACCATGACAAGCCGCATGTGAAGATGCTGGTAAGCCACAAGCCATGTGGCAAGGTATAGATTTATGGAAATGGATTAATTTAAGCTGTAAGAACAGTTAGCAAGAAGCCTGTCACGGCCATACAGTTTGTAACCAATATAAGTCTCTGTGCTTACTTGGTTGGGTCTGAGCAGCTGTGGGACTGACTGGCGGGTGACAAAGATTTGTCCTGACTGTGGGCAAGGCAGGAAAACTCTAGCTACAAATGGCGTCCAACGTGTTGGCAAGAGTTTCCACCTAAAACATGAGTAAAAAGATTCTAAAATGGAGCTAAAAACAGCTCCTAGTTGTCTCTTTCAAGCTACCAGCAGCCTGCGTGTTTGAGCTACTATGGCGGGTTCCTGGTGTGCATGCTCAACCTGCAGTATCCTGGGAATGAGGCCTCTGCAAGTGGCACATTAAGCTGTGTGGTAGATTTAGCCTTTGCTAGTACAAAACAAAAAAAGAGGTTTCTGGGCTACAAGCTGCTTGGATAAAAGCATATACCCACGATAGATAGTTCCCAGAGCCGGTGGTAAAGTACCACGGCCATGTTGGGAAGCTGAGGTGGGCGGAGCCAGCAGCCACAACTGCTGCAGTTTAAGGCAATAGATTCACAATAAGACAGATTCAGATGTAATAGTTTACAATGTGTGTAAAAATGTACGTAGGCTTGAAAGAGAAAGAAAAAGGAATATATACAGTTATATAAAGAAATAAATAGTTTTTAAAAATAAAGTCTTTAAAGAGACAGCAAAGGTAGTATAAAAATAAGGCACGTAAAAATGGATATTACACAGAGAATCTGGATTGTGTTGTCTTTGGGATTTTTAACTGCAGAAAAACATTTGATTGTAAAAGCTGTTGAGTTATGCCAAAATGTATATTTTAAAGGTACCTTGACTTCAAAATTTGGATATAAGGATATGTTGCTTTGGAAAGGAGACTCTGCTTTTGTTTCCACAGAAAGCCAGAGGCTATGGATTTGTTCCAGATTAAGATACATCAGGTTTGACTAGCCAAGACCACCTGAAAGGTCTCCGATGACACCATGGCCCAATGATCCAACATCCAGAACCGTTTCAAGGCAACTGGCTCAGACGATACAGCCTCATGGACTACACCATAATCCTAAAATATTCTTTGTGTCCCCATAAGATACAGCGTCCCCCTCCAGCAGGAAGTAGTAAGAGAAGCTACGCCCAAATTCCCAAATATACCAAGCTGACTTTGGAGATGTGTAAAGGTTAAAACCTTCCTTTTTAAGAAAAGAAAAGGGGAAGTGCTGTGGGATGATCTGTATGTCAAGTGTGTTTCTGATTGGTCAGTAAATAAATCACTGATTGGCCATTGGCTAGGCAGGAAGTATAGGCAGGACAAGGAGAAGAATTCTGGGAAGTGGAAGGCAGAGAGAGGGACATTGCCAGCCGCCACCATGACAAGCCGCATGTGAAGATGCCAGTAAGCCACAAGCCATGTGGCAAGGTATAGATTTATGGAAATGGATTAATTTAAGCTGTAAGAACAGTTAGCAAGAAGCCTGCCACGGCCATACAGTTTGTAACCAATATAAGTCTCTGTGCTTACTTGGTTGGGTCTGAGCAGCTGTGGAACTGGCGGGTGACAAAGATTTGTCCTGACTGTGGGCAAGGCAGGAAAACTCTAGCTACACCAGACTAGCCAGAGATATACAGCAGCGAGACCCTGGCTCCTAATGGGGGCAGCACAGCTGATGGACAATCTGGCTAGCCAGTCTTCTGTATCCCTTCCTCCCATATTCACATGGGGGCTGCACCTGTGAACTGTTCTCGTCATACCAACATAGGCCTATTTCTATGAGACATGGGACTTGTTTAACAGAAACCTCTGGCTGGAGAACCTGCACTGACTGGCTGAGGTTGTCTTAGCCCTACATTGCAGCCCAGTCCTTTTTCTTGCCTTCTCTTCTTTACAGGTGTGAGGCCAGCAATCTATTCTTGGGTGTTACCAGCTTCTTCTTGCTCTCTTCCTGGACTCCTCACAGTAATTCATCTAGTAATCTTTCAGGATATCTAAACTTTTATAAACACTGAGTAGACAAAATAGTGTTTGATAACCAAATGATTGCTTCTTATCTACCCATGGCCAAGTTTCCCAGCTAGACACCCAACTGTGTTGATACTAACATGGACTCTAGAAGGTATGAAGACATCTGTCCTGAGTCTGAAGAAACTGAAGGTACTGCTTAGGTCAAAGATAAAAGCTGGATCAAGTTGAAATTACAGGTCTCTAGAATTCTCTGGGATGTCTTGAAGGAATAAAGGGAGATTAATCCTCACTAAAGAATGGAGATAATATCCAGGCAGGGGTGGTGCATGCCTTTAATCTCAGCACTCAGGAGGCAGAGGCAGGTGGATCTCTGAGAGTTCGAGGCCAACCTGGTCTACAGAGCTAGTTCCAGGACAGCCAAGGCTACATAAAGAAACCCTGTCTCAAAAAACAAAACAAAAAGAATGGAGATAGTAATAACTCTCTTCCAAGTCTCTGTCTGTCTGCTGAAGCCTCCAGATGGGCACTGTGACATTTGAGTCAAGGACCTGTGTCCAGAATTTAATGGGATCTGATTTCCTCTTCTGGCACCCAGGCATACATGCAAACAGAGCACTCATACCTAAAAAAAAGACATAAATAAATAAAATAAAAAGTAGTTAACAGCACAGGTTCTAGGGCCAAATAATTGGGAAGTGATTTTCAGCTCCTTTGTTTTCAGTTGTGTGAACTAGAGAAAATTATTTCCCATCTCTGTGCCTCTGTTTCCTTATTTATAAAACAGGAGTGACAGTAATAAAACGTATCTAATTTAAGGATTGTAAGAATTACAATCTGGCCGGGCGGTGGTGGCACACGCCTTTAATCCCAGCACTCGGGAGGCAGAGGCAGGCAGATTTCTGTGAGTTCGAGGCCAGCCTGGGCTACCAAGTGAGTCCCAGGAAAGGCGCAAAGCTACACAGAGAAACCCTGTCTCGAAAAACCCCAAAAAAAAAAAAAGAATTACAATCTGGAAGATGCTTAGAACACGGCCTGTTATACAGTAAACTCTAGCAATTCGTTGTTTTCACTGTTAGTAGTAATGCATTTAAAGAGACACTTGCCTAGAATGAGGAAGGCTCTGGGTTTGATCCCAAGGACTGCTAAAACATAAAAACAGACACCTTGGTCTCTGAATACCCAATAACTCAAAAGTATAATGCACTTCAGATCAAGAATGTTAGTAGTCTTTATTTGTTAAACAAACTAATCATACGCAACAACAACTGTCTTAAGTTTGAACAAAAGAGAGACAAGAGTTTAGGCTACTACAGATTTCAAAAGTAGCATGGTATTCAAAGGGCAGTGGTGAGCTAGGCTGTTGGTGAGCACTTGTAGTCCTAGATTCTTGGAATATGCTGAGGTGGGTAGGATTACTTGAGCCCAGGAGTTTGGAGACCAGCCTGGGCAACATAGTAAGACCCTTTCTCAAAACCAAAGACAAAATAACTACAAAAACAACGAAGAAACCAGAATAAAATCACATGAACAATAGCAACAACAAAAACCCACAAAAGTTATATGAAGACCATAGAGAAGACAACAGAAATGTACTAGCCATACATATAACAGATATTTAATATGTGATTATTGTGTATTAATATTATCTATACTCCATTTTGAGGAGATTCTTAGTCTTCATAATAATCTTGCAAAGAGTTTTTTTTTTTAAATTTTACTGATAAAGATCAAAATTGAGGCACAGAAGTAAACCAACTTAACTGACATGTTAAGACTGAACCTACCAATATGATTCTATGATACTGTGTATGAAGTAGGCTTTCTAAGGGCTGGGGCTACAGCTCAGAGGTAGAGTACTTGCCTAGCATGTAACAGTATCTTGGGTTTGATACTCAGAACCATAAAAAAATCTGTTAATGCATACATGTGCATAAAATATCTTTTGTTTCTGAGACGGGATCCTCCTGTGCCACCATGTGTAGCTTACACACAGGTATTTGAAAATGCAGGGTGCTGTCACCATCAGCATTATTTGGAACGCTGACTGAAAGGAAGACCCCTGAGTTTTCGTTCTAGCCTTGCTAGTCAGCAGCATGATCTTGAACAAACCTGCCCCCCTCGTGACCTCTGCATGCGCTGTCATTTGAAGAGTCAGAACTAAGCACTCTCTTAGGACCTTTCAGGATCTCCTACTCCAGAAATCTCACATCCTATCCTCCTTATTCCCTTTTGTTTTGGCTCGTTGTTCTGGATAATGGGTTTAACCAATTAGCCATGAAGAATAATGTTCATTGTCCTCATCCAGAAAAGGGGTGCGGAGGCGGTAAATAAGAAAACAGTAAAGAAACGGTACATACATTAAATAAAATTAAGGTTTTCTCTGTTTTTTAAAGTTTTACTTTCATACCATTGTTTCAATATTTAGAATTTCAGTTATTTTGGTCTCACTCCTATGAATAACGTTAGAATTTCTTTTTTAAAAATGTGTATATGGGTGTTGCCTGCATATTTGTATGTGTACCACATGCATGCCTGGTGCCTATGGAGATCAGAAGAGGACATCAGATGCCCTGGAACTGGAGTTACAGACGGTTGTGTGCTACCATGTGGGTTCTGGGAATTAAACCCCGGTCCTCTGGAAGAGCAGCCAGTGCTCTTAACTGCTGAGCCCACCTCTCTAGTCCTGAAGTTAGAAATTTTAATGCTCCTTTCCTATTCCAACAGTGCATTTCTCAAAACAACATTCGGAAATGAGTTAGAAGTGTTAAAACGAAGTAGGGTACACAACAGTTTTCAAAGTTACAGCCAAACACTGAAGCTAAATAATTTAAGTGAACTGTATCAAGATATCTATTTCTACTGATGGCCACATGGGGCTTGATATTGAAGCTAAATTCAGAAACATAATTTGAAAAATGAAATTTTCACATTTTATATTAACCTAATTAAAAAAAAGATATAATTTGGCACAGAGTTAGCCATTGTTCAATTAATAGTATGTAATCTTGCTAAAAATAGGCAGAGCCATCAAGAAGAGTCCAAGCCAAGTGTGGACTATAATCCCAGCACTTGAAAAGCTGAGGCAGTCAATCTGATGAGTTCAAGACCAGCCTCAGGTACGTGCTTCTCAAACCCAAACCAAGAAATGGTTTACAAAGGAAGTTTGGCTGAGAGAATAAAAAAGCAGGTACTCCATGGTACAGGCTGAACGAGTAAACAGAACAGAAACTGAGGCATCACTTAAAGCTGTGGGCTGCAGAGTCCAAGAGGAAGAGGAAACATGTGCGGGGAAGCAGAAGCAGATTTTCTTCAGAAATTCAGGTGCTCAGACCACTGGAAACCCAGACATCTTCCAGTGGGCAGTGAGGCTGTGGGCAATGACTTAACGTCTGGGAAGACTCTGACCTGTGAGAAGAACTAAATTAAAAACAGGACAGATCCATCTTAGGTGAGACTAAAGACTGCAAAAAGGTTAAAGTGCAAAGAAAATAAGACAAAAATTTCAGGGTTGATCCTAACTGAGAACAGAGGAATAGGGCCAGAACTCAGCCAAGGGGACGAAGGCTCCCCAAGAGCATGGATATCATGCTGGAGCGGTGTGTGTGTGTGTGTGTGTGTGTGTGTGTGTGTGTGTGTGTGTGTACTGAACTTGATGGTGATGTTCAGCGGCCTGGGCATGAGTGCAGAAGCAGAGGTGGGGACCAGGTCATCTTGACACTTAGCAGCGTCTTTAAAGCACTGCTTCTGAATGCTTCCATTCTACTGATGAGTTTAGGCACAGCCTCTGTTTTTTCATCTGTGTGCTTTTAGAAATGGCCATTTAAAAATGGGGCTGCCTCTTTCCCTTCCTTCCTTCCTTCCTTCCTTCCCTCTCTCCTTCCCTCCCTCTCTTCCCTCCTTCCTTGCTCCTTTCCTCTCTCTCCCTCTCTCCCCCTCTCTCTGTTTCTCTGTCTCTCTCTCTTTCTTTGTTGGATTTTATTTAATATTTTCTTTTTGTATTTATTTTTATTTTTACATCCTGACTGAAGTTTTACTTCCTTCCTTTCCTCCCAGTACCCCATCCCCATCCCCATCCTCATCCCCATCCCCATCTCCTCCTCCTCCTCCTCCTCCTCCTCCTCCTCCTCCTCCTCCTCTTCCTCTTCCATTTCTCTTATGAAAAGGGGCAGGCCTCCTATGGATATCAGTCAGCTATGGTATATCAAGTTGGGGTTGCCACTTTTTCCTTTTTGGTTTTTTGAGACAGGGTTTCTCTGTGTAACAGTCTGGCTGTTCTGGAACTCACTCTGTAGACCAGGCTGGACTTGAACTCACAGAGATCCGCTGAGATTAAAGTGTGTTGCACCACTATCTGGCTGGGGCTGCCACTTTTTAATGGTGTCAACTATGGGGAAGTATCATCTAGTAAGACTGTGATTTTACATACACATAAGAACATGTTAAACACATGTACATACAAAGAGAGGCTCTAAATAAAGTGAAGTTCTAAAATCTGGTCACATTTAGTTTTGTAAAATCAACTGTATCTTCTTACTTCTGCTTTTCATTTTGTTGTTGACTGATAAAAATTGTTCTTACCTTAGTACTGACCTAAAGGTCTGTGTTTTGAGATATCTACCACAGCTAGTATTTTCACACTGTGTCTTAGCCTTTGCAGGAAAGCATGGGAGAAGAGCACTAGGTCCTGCTCAACTTGTAGCCGTTGACTGTCTCCCTTGAAATACTCAAATCGATTCCTATTCCTATTCTCCCTTCTCAGGTAGGATCTAGTTAAAAAGCAATGCTCAAAATAGTGTTTAAAATTACTTCCAGTTTACTGTTGAAAAACATGAGATCTAAACATTGAATCAGTAACAAAATTGGAATCTAACATTGAGACTTTAACTCCCAATTTAGATCCTGGATAAATGATCATATCTATAGGCTTTGTCGCATTCAGAATCCTAAGAATAACTATGTATAACTGGATGTTTAATCAGACTCAAGATTTTCAAGGACCCAAGATGACAACTTAATACAAACACCACTTACCACTAAATACAAAAATCTAGTTCTATGTCTGGTCCAAAATTAAAGTTAGACAGAACTTTGGAATCTACTCTGGCAATTCAACAATCATTATTGCCTTCCTTCATTATGGAGAATCAGAAGTCCTCCATGAATAACAACAAAAAGGAGGTGTGGGAGCAGGGAATCTCAAGTTATAGTTGGGAGCTATCCAAAGCTGCTGGGGCTGAGAATTTGGGACCAGACTGCTCCTACCTCTCAGTCTGTGGGTTTTCGCAGGTAACACTAGACTTAATCTATGCTGGCTGGCTAGGGGGTGAGGGGAAGTGTCTCGTATAAATAGACAGAGCAGGAAGAAGGATCAAGGCTTAGAATGGAGAAAGGGGTCATGTTTTTCCCAGTCACCTTTTCCTCCTCCAGAGTCTGGACTTCCCTGAAGGTCAGGGCTGGAGCCTGTTCCAGGACAATGCAGTAAGTTCTATGAAGATTTATGGAGTTTATTTTCAACTCAAGACCTGTTCTTTGAGTAACTAGACCCAGTTGTAAACAAAAATATAAGCAAAAGACTTACAAAGGAGATGTGATACTTCAGAACTACTTAGAACAACACTTAAAAAAAAAGACAGGGATTTCAAATCTGGCTGGAAACTGGTCTGGATGTTTATTTTCCTCATTATCTGAGTGGAAAAAAAGGGTGGGTGATTGAGACAGCAGCCTCCGCCTCTGGGCTGGGGCCTGGGTCAGTCTCCACCCTGCTCTTTGCTTTGCTCAACAGCTGGTTGCAGTCTGGGGAGATACTGCTTCTCACCTCCCACACTGGCTCTCAGCTTCCAAGAAGGGTCCCAAGAGAAGCTGGGAGTCTGAGCTCAGAGAAACACCACCAAAAGGTGGTGGTGGTGGTGGTGGTGGTGGGGAACAGGGCAGAAAAGGCCTCCCAGGGATAAGGGAGACAGCACGTTAGTCTGCTAATTTAGCTGTCAGATGCCACTGTTCATGTATAATAGCACTGCACTAGCAAAGTAATCAGCTCCCAGTGACTTATAAACGTCCTGCTGCTCCTCTTTCTGGATGCCTGTTTTGTGACTTAAACGCAGCTATGCCAGACCTGTCTGTGAAGAGTTTAGAAATGAGAAGGAGTTAGCAAACATGGCCTGAGGATGCATAAAAGCCCTGGAGCTCAGCCCCAGCACCTCTGCTTTCAGGCCAGGCCACTCAGTGTTCTGAAAGCTCCTTATCCCCACTCATGCAACAGGAATAATGCCAGCTGCCTCTGTCTATCTGGCTTTGTCTCAAATGAGACTACAGAAGGGTTTGCTGACAGGAATGCTCTCTGAAAATGGTAGATATTTAAGTAACACTGTTTATCTTGTTCTATAGATATAAAAAACATCTTTACTTTATTATCATCGTCCTCACTATATGGGAAGCAATGCTTGGCAGCTACTGTTCCTACACGTTTTCCTGATGTTTCCTATATCTGGCGTAACCTTCCCAACAACCCTGTGATGCATCATTTCCATTTTCCAGATGATAAAACCTTAAGAGGTAAAGTTATGTATTTAATGTCAAATAGCAAATAAACATAAGCCCTGGGTTCCAGCACAGCTGACCTGCCAGATTCCATAGTGGCTCTACGGGCAGCAACTGAGACGTACACAAAGTAGGAAGGGGACACAGGAAGGCAGTCCTCAGCTCTCAGGATTCAAAGGGGAGAGGGGTGAGAGCTTTCTTTCCTAACATTGGCTGACTCCTCAGCACATGAATAATTCATCAAAGCTTTCTACTGAAAGCTGGTTCTTTTTGTATGTGGTACATCTGGTCGCAGACAGCTGCCCACAAATGGCCACCAATGTGAGGATCCAGACTAGTCTAGTGGTAAACAAAGCTCAGAGTAGTTATCTGATTCCTCATGTTAGTTTTGAAGATAATTTTGATTCCTAGGGAGGGAGGGTTTTAATTTTGCATATATACACAAAACAAAAGTGGACCCTACATACACAGTATGAAATCTTTTGGGCACTGTTCTTTTCTTTCTAGAGTATTAGCCCAGGTTTTCTTTTAAAAGGAGCTCTTTGTCAGGCTGATACCTTCTCCAGCTTATGTGAATATTCAGACTCAGTTTCCCTCCTGGTCTGCCTTGATCCCTCAGGTTTTATACTAGATGTTTTTGGCTGGAGAATGTGAGGAATTGCAGGGTAGCAGTAGAAAGAAGAATCTGGGGGTGGCAAGAAAGTTGGAGAGAAAAAAAGACAGACTCCATCTGTTACAGAAGCTCTTCCAGCCAAAAGTAAAAAACAGAAGTGTTCAGTGGATCCCATCACACCCCTCATGGGGAAGTGGGGAGGTGCAGATAAAGGAAAAGCAGTGTCTGCTTGAAGGAGGCTCCCATGTGGAGGACTCTCTACAGGGTCAGGCAGTAAGCAGGTGACCCAGACATGGAGAACAGTGTGCACAGTCCTGGGGAACATGCAGATGGAGTGCTGCCAGAGACCTGGGGTTTGCCTCAGGAACCCAAAGAGAAGCAGAAGCACTGGCAAGAACAGGAGACTAAGACTTGGCATCAAGCAACACTTGCTCACAAAGCTCCAGAGTGGAGATCTGAACCAGCGAGTCTTACTACAGCCTACAGACATACCAATGGAATCTGGGGACTGGACTGCTGTGGATATGGCTCTGTATGCTGTGAATCTGTTGCTCTGATTGGTTGATAAATAAAATGTTGATTGGCCAGTAGCCAGGCAGGAGGTATAGTATAAGCAGGATAAAGAGAGAGGAGAATTCTGGGAGGTGGAAGACTGAGTCAGGAGATGCTGCCAGCCACCACCGCCATGAGAAGCAAGATATAAGATATTGGTAAGCCATAAGCTACGTGGCAAGGTATAGATTTATAGAAATAGGTTAATTTAAGATATAAGAACTAGATAACAAGAAGCCTGCCACGGCCATACAGTTTATAAGTAATATAAATCTCTGTGTGTTTATTTGGATCTGAGCAGCTGCGGCCACGGCGGAACTGGAGATAACTCCAGCTACACTGGACTGAAGTCCTAGAGGTCATATATTCTAGCCCACAGACGGACAATTTGAGGTGGTAAGGAGCGACACCTGAGCCAGCTATGGGACCCCACATGGAGGGGTCAGCAGTGCCTGCAGTCTCTTCCACAATGCCAACTGGGGAAAAACTGTTCAGTTCTGCCAGATATTCCTACTCCAGGAGTTCAGGGACAAAGAGACAGAATATCATTTATAATGTGGTGTCAACCCTAGCTGAAACTTGAATCCTGGATGTGTCATTTTCCAGCTGTGTGACCATGGGTTGAAATTATTGCTACCTACAAGGATTACTATTCATTTTTAGTAGGGATTTATTTAAAGTCTCTATATTCAGAGCATATTTGGCAGCTATTATTTCTTTTTATGGCTGCTGAAGGTCAGGTTGAGGCAGTTCAGGGTGCTCTATACCTAAGGTGGGTGTTGATGCCAGGACACAGGTCCCAGCAGGATTGCTGAGCCATAGGAAAGAAGTCTCAAGGACTGACGTGCTAGTTGGGTGGCTCACTGTACTGAGCCCAGGTCAGGAGTGGGTGAACAGAAAGAATGTTTAAGTGTTGTTGATCTGAAAGTACTACACAGGGAGGACAGATTACTCACTGTCCTTATTTGAAAACAGAGCTAGGTGTGGTGATGCACAACTGTAATCCTACTGCTTGGGAGGCTGAGGCAGAAAGGACTGTAAGTTCAAGGCCAGACTGGTCTACAAAGCATGATCACAAGAGAAAAAGACAGGAAAAGAGGTAAGGAAGGAAACAGGAAGGTAGGGAGAGAGGGAGGAAAAATGAAAGAAAGTGAGGGAGAAAGACAGAGAGGAAGGCAGGGAGGGAAAGATGAAAGAAGGAAAACAATAGAAATAGAGTGATTAAATGATACAGGCTCAAGCAAAAATGGATGATAACTTCCTGCTTCCCCTCAGCCCCCTGGTCTCATCTATGGGCACTTCCTGGTCAGATGATAACTTCCTGCTTCTCCTCAGCCCCAGCTCTCATCTATGGGCACTTCCTGGTCAGATGATAACTCCCTGCTTACCCTCAGCCCGCAGCTCTCATCTATGGGCACTTCCTGGTCAGATGATAACTTCCTGCTTCCCCTCAGCCCCAGCTCTCATCTATGGGCACTTCCTGGGTTTTAAAGCTATAATCCACTTAACTACTGAAGGGTTGGTGAAATGGCTTAGCAGTGAGAGTGCTTGCCATGCAAGCCCAATGACATGAGTCCTAGAATCCACAGAGAGGTGGAAGGAGAGAATCAACTTCACAAAGTTGGCACGTGTCCTCCCCCATAATAATAATTAAGAAAAAGCTACTTAATATAACTCACTATGTAAAATATAACTCACTATGTAACTTGATCTTGCAGCATACTAGAGTCTCCTATGAGAAGGAAGAGAAGCCTATTGTTCTTCTTAGAAAGATCACAAAAAGAACCTCAATTCTATCAGAGACAACTATGATTCTGCTCTGGTAATAAAACCACTAGACATCTAATAAAATAATCTACCTTCAAAAAGAAGCTAAATGAAGGTGTGGCAGCACATGTCTGCCATCCCAGCACTTGGAAGGCTGAGGCCAGCTGTGGTGACAGAGTAAGTACCTGTATTAAAATAATAGTAATGATGATGATTAGAAGCTAAAGTTGAGCATGGTGGCACCTGCCTAATCCTAACACTTGAGAGTTGAGGCAGTAAGGTCTGAGAGTTGGAGGTTGGCCAGCCTGGGCTGTATAGTGGATTCAAGGCTAACTTAGGCCACTCTTGAGATCCTGTTTCAAACAAAACAAAACAAAACAAAACTTAAGGCTTAAGGGAATATATCTTTTATTTTACTTTTCATTTTTATTCTCTTTTTGAGATAGTCGTGCTTTGTATAGCCTATGAGTACTTGAATTCACTATACAGCCCAGGCTGGCCTTTAACTCAGTCTTCCTGCCTCTGCCTCCCAGGGGCTAGGATTACAGTCTTGGACCATTATGCCTGCTGTTAAGGGAATTAGTTATTATTATTAATAAACAAACACTTAACTCTGACAAAATAGTCACTTACCTGTCACCCTCTAAACATTGCCCATTTTCATTCCTTACTTACTGATAAAATTGGGATAATTAATAGTTCCATCTATTTATCATTCCTTTATGTTTGGAACCTTTAATTATCCAACTCCTTCTAGTTATTTGTAAAATATCTAACATGTTATTATGAATTAAGGTCACCCCAAAGGTATAAAAGCAATCTCATTCATGATCACTACTAATCCTACAAAACAGCTTCAAGACTCTAAAAACAAAAAAAGGACATCTTAAATGAAAATTTAAAGAACACTGAAGAAGAAATTAATGAGGACACACAAAAATACAAATACATGATCACATATTCAAAGCTTGGATAAACTAATAGTTAAAATAGTCAGACTACCTAAAACAATTTATAGATCCAATGAAATTCCCATCCAACTATCAATGGCATTCTTTACAGAACTAGAAAAAGAATCTTAAATAGTCAAAGCCATCTTGGAAAAAAAAAAAGAAAAAATGGAGACATTACAATACCAGTCATACTACAGAGCCATAGTAACCAAAACAACATGATACTGGCATAAAAACAGATGCACAGACCAATGGAATAGACTAGAGAGCCCAGAAACAAACTCCTATCTTCATCCACTTAATTGGCAGCAAAGGCACCAACAACATATACCAGGTTGAAAGGACAGCTTCCTCAGTAACTGATACTGGGGACTGGCTGTTCACAGACAGAAGACTGTGACTTGACTTTTACTTCAAATGTAGTAACTAAAATGCTTCTGTACAGTAGTGGGAACAGTGACCAAAATGAATAACCTGAGAGTGAGAGAAAACAGGACTAGTGAGATGGCTCATTCAGTAAAGTGTTTGTTTTGCAAGTATGAGTATGAGGACCTGAGTTTGGGTTGACTGCACCCATTTAAAAAGCTGGGTGCAGTGATACATGTCTATCATCTCAGGACTGTATGGTTGTTTTGTCTGCGCAACATGTAATGCCTATTGTAGCTTGAGTTTTCCTGCCTGGCCCACAGTCAGGACAAATCTCTATCACCTGCCAGTCCCACAGCCGTCAGACCCAACCAAGTAAACACAGAGACTTATATTGGTTACAAACTGTACGGCCGTGGCAGGCTTCTTGCTAACTGTTCTTACAGCTTAAATTAATCCATTTTCATTAATCTATACCTTGTCACATGGCTCGTGGCTTACCAGCATCTTCACATGCTGTTTCTCATCCTGGCGACTGGCAGTGTCTCTCTGACTCAGCCTTCCACTTCCCAGCTTTATTCTCCTCCTTGTCCCGCCTACACTTCCTGCCTAGCCAATGGCCAATCAGTGTTTTATTTATTGACTAATCAGCAACACATTTGCCATACAGAACATGCCACAGCAGCCTATGGAGACCAGAAGAGGGTCTTGAGTTGGACAGTTGGTTAGTGGTCATGTGCGTGCTTGAAATGAAACCCAAGTTCTCTGGAAGAGCAACCAGTGCTCTTAACTACTGAGCCGTCTCTCCAGTCCTGAAAATCATATTATTTTATGTTTACCTAAAATTACATATATGATATAATATATGTGTTCATGTGTGTATACATTAAATAAAGTTATGCCACTTAGGGTGATACTGCATTCCCTCAAGAACCGTAGCCTATTTAATAAAGACCTCAGTACTGAGCATAAGAAACCTTGCTTTGAGTTGTTGTTCAGGAGAGTCCAAGAAACTCATCAAACAACATAGGCTACTGCCATTGCCCTTGGTTACCTCCCAGAATTTAAAGAGAAGCCCTTATTTCTGAAGACTCCACATACTTAGAATCGAGCCAGAGAAGGCTGGCGGCCTCCTGCCCAAGGACTAGCTTTTATAGTGCCAGAAGGTGCTATGCAAGCTGCCAAGGGGGAAACAATCGACCCCCATAAGCTCAGAGGGTGGCACTGTTGGGAGGTGTGGTTGGAGTAGGTGTGGCCTTGTTGGAGGAAGTGTGGGGCAGGCTATGAGGTTTCTTATGCACAAGATAATGACCATTGTCTGAGACCATTTCCTGTTGCCTTCTGATCAAGATGTAGCCGGCACCATGTCTGCCTGTACGCTGCCATGCTCCCTGCCATGATGATAATGGACTGAACCTCTAAAACTTAATCCTGAGTGAGACAACCCAGACTGAGAAAGACAAACATGGTTGTACTCACTCATAAGTGGATATCAGCTGTAAAATAAAGGATAACCATGCTACAATCCACAGCCCCCCAGAGAGGCTAGGTAACAAGGAAGGTTCATGGAGGGAACATCTAGATCTCCCTGAGAAGGGGAAAAAGAAGAGATTTCCTGAGTGGACTCAGGGCAGATGGGGAACACGAGCAATCAGGTTGTAGGGGGGAAGGAGGGGGAGGGCATTGAAAGAGACTACTAGAAAGGGGGGATATTTTGGGGTCAGGTAAAAAATCTGGCTCAAGGGACTTTCCCAGGAATCTATAAGGATGACCCCAGCTATGGCTCCTAGCAATAGTGGATGTGTAGCCTAAACTGGCCATCTCCTGTGACCAGATTGGTGCCTAACCTAATTGTAATCAGAGAGGCTTCATCCACCAACTGTAGCTTGAGTTTTCCTGCCTGGCCCACAGTCAGGACAAATCTCTATCACCTGCCAGTCCCACAGCCGCTCAGACACAACCAAGTAAACACAGAGACTTATATTGGTTACAAACTGTATGGCTGTGGCAGGCTTCTTGCTAACTGTTCTTATAGCTTAAATTAATCCATTTCCATTAATCTGTATCTTGCCACATGGCTCGTGGCTTACCGGCATCTTCACATGCTGTTTGTCATGGTGGCGGCTGGCAGTGTCTCTCTGACTCAGCCTTCCACTTCCCAGCTTTATTCTCCTCCTTGTCTCGCCTATACTTCCTGCCTAGCCAATGGCAACTAGCAAGTGCTGTGTGATGTATGGCAAATGTGTTACTGATTAATCAATAAAACACTGATTGGCCGTTGGCTAGGCAGGAAGTGTAGGCGGGGCAAGGAGGAGAATAAAGCTGGGAAGTGGAAGGCTGAGTCAGAGAGACACTGCCAGCCACCACCATGACAAACAGCATGTGAAGATGCCGGTAAGCCACGAGCCATGTGGCAAGGCATAGATTAATGGAAATGGATTAATTTAAGCTGTAAGAACAGTTAGCAAGAAGCCTGGTATGGCCATACAGTTTGTAACCAATATAAGTCTCTGTGTTTGCTTGGTTGGGTCTGAGTGGCTGTGGGACTGGCGGGTGACAGAGATTTGTCCTGACTGTGGGCCAGGCAGGAAAACTCAAGCTACAACCAACTGATGAATGATGCAGACCCACAGCCAAACATTAGGCAGAGTTCGGGAAATCCTGCAGAAGATGGAGAGGAAGGAGTGGAGGAGCCAGAGGGGCCAAGTACACCACAAGAAAACCCACAGAATCAACTAGCCTGGGCTCATAGGGGCTCACAGAGACTGAACAGACAACCAAGAGAGTCTGCATGTGACTGACCCAGGCACTCTGCACATATATGACAGTTGTGTAGGTTGGTCCTCTTGTGGGACACCTAACAGTAGGAGCAGGGGCTGTCTCCCACTCTTTTACAGGCTTTTGGGACCCTACTCCTCATACTGGGTCACCTTGCCCAGCCTTAATACATGGGGAGGTGCTTAGTCTTACTGCAACTTGCTATGCCATGTTTTATTGATATCATGAGAGACCTGCCCTCTCCTAAACAGAAATGGAGGAGGAGTGCACTGGGGGTTTGGAACAGAACTGGGAGGAGAGGAGGGAGGGGAAACTGCAGCCAGGATGTAAAATAAATAAATACATAAATTTATTTAAAGAAGAAGAAGAAGAAAAAAAAAACATGATCATGGTGTCTCTTCACAGACACCGAAACCCTGGCTAAGACCACAGTCCTACCCAGATATGACAGGTAAGGTATCCCCAAAGGTTCAATAGTGGCACTTATATCTTGAGGGCAATCAACAGCTGTCTAACTGGACATAAAGCCCATTCATTAAGAGGGAATTCATGCTTGGTACTGTGAACCTAGCCAACTACAAATGGCTGGTGAGGCCACAGAACCCAGAGAACTTAATACTGCCACTTTTCCAAACTAGTGTGTGTGAGTGTGTATGCGTGTGTGTTTTGTTTGTTTGTTTGTTTGAGACAGGGTTTCTCTGTGTAGCCCTGGCTGTCCTGGAACATACTTTCTAGATCAGGCTGGCCTTGAACTCACAGAGATCCGCCTGCCTCTGCCTCACAAGTGCTGGGATTAAAGGTGTGTACAATCACCGCCCAGCCAAAGTAGCATAATTTTAACTGCATTCTAAGTACTTGTCCTTTTACCCACAGATAAGTGTAGTGCTCATTTAAATAACGTTTTTTTTGTAGTAAACAGAGAACACTGTAGAAAGCTACAACTTTTCAAAGTAAAGAGAACAACTGACTGGGGGTGCCCAGCCCCAGTAGATATATCATTTTCCCCCTCTCTCCCTCCAACTCTTCCTGTGTCACTCTCTACCCCTTCTCTCAAATTTATAACCCCCTTTTCTTTAATTATTGTTATGGGTGTGTGTATAAATATAAATACAACTTGCCGAGTCCATTTAGTGTTACTCATATGCATATATTTTTAGGGCTGACCACTTTATAATAGATAACCAACTAGGGAGCTCATCCCCGGGGAAGACTGGTTCTTCTTTTTGCTGTGGTCATTATTTACTTGTAGTTTTCATTTAGGATTGGGGCCTTGTGAGGTTTCCCCCATTCCTGCTGGCATGTCAACCATGTGCTATCAATATGCAGGCCTTGTTTAGGTGACCATATTGTTGAGATTTCATGGCTGCAGCTTTCCTGTCATATAGAGAAGACACTATCTTGAAGCAGATGTTCTGGTTTCTGGCTCTTGCAATCTTTCTACCCCACCTCTTCTGTGATGTTCCCTGGGCCTTGGATATAGAGATTGTTTCTTGAGGCAAAACTTGTTTTGAGAGTGCATGTGTCTGTGTGTGTGAATTTCCCTCCCTTCACTCTGCCATTTCATAGGTTCATATGCTAGGCTAGCAAGCTGTTAGCTTCCAACTGACTCTCCTATTTCTGGGTCCCATTTTCTATAGGTGTGCTACGATTACAGATGCTCACTGTCATATCCAGCTTGGGTTCTGGGGATTGAACTCAGGCCATCAGGATGGACTCACTGAGCTTTGTCCCTGGCCTCTTTTCGATTTTTGAGACAGGTCTAACGCTTGTTACCCAAGCTGGCCTCAAACTCATGCAATCCTCCTGCCTTAATTTCTTAAGTGCTCAGATTAAGTCATGAGCCACCACGCCCAAATGTGTGTGTGTGTGTGTGTGTGTGTGTGTGTGTGTGTGAGAGAGAGAGAGAGAGAGAGAGAATGCGTGTGTCCACAGAAATGGGTGTGCATATTATACATGTGGAGAGCAGAGGTTGCTGTTAGGTGTCTTCTTTAGTCATCCTCTACCTTCTTTTTTTGAGACAGGGCCTCTCACTGATTTGGATAGGCTGGTTGGCTGGCAGCTTCAGGGATCTCCCTTCCCTCTAGCAGCACTGCTGCCACAGCAGCTTCTTACGTGGGTGCACTGAACTCAGGTCCTCACCCTTGGGAAGCAAATACTTTACCGACTGAACCATCTCCTCCTCTTCCCAGACCCTTGGCTGTTTGTTCTGGGAGCTGTTTTCCAGTTTTCTGAGCAAGGACCTCTCTAACAGCACTGTACTGTAACTATCTACTCACACATTCTGACTTCGGGCTTTTATTTCATTCTCCCAAGTTATAAATTAACACCAACAACAGTGAGACCTTCAGCATTATTTCTATGTTTCTCTGAGAGGACCTGGTATGATATTTTACATTTAATTATTTGGTATGAACACTCACTGTTTTTGATAACCATGCATGTTTTAGCGTACACTGCTAACAGGCGTTTGCTATTTAGAATATTTAGACATTTAAATTGTTAACATTTCAAATTACATGGTAATGGTTTGGAACTATAAAATAAACTAGTAAAATGTTCATTACTAGCCAGCTCAGTGATGTAAACATAACCTCATATCTTCTTGAATCGGTTATAGTACATGAAGGAATAAAATTGTCTTTCTGTAATTTATGAGTTATAAACTTGAATTTTCACCTGTGTATCATTTACTTAAAGAATTAAGCTATCATTTTCATGACATAATTTAACATGAAGAATAAGAACCTTTGAATTATTTCTAGATCTGTGTAAATTACACTTACTTTGTAGAAAAAAATGATAAGGGCTGGGGCTACAGCTGAATAGTAGTTCTGACCTAGACACAAAGGCCTTGTGTGTAGTTTCCAACACCACAAAATGATAACCAACTAATAATTACTGTTATTATGAACGCCACAGTGAGTTTGAGGTCAGAGGACATTCCTGTGAGCTAGTTCTTTCTTCCTGTGAGTCTCTCAGACAGAGCTCAGGCTGTCAGGCGTGTGCAGCAGATCCTTACCTGAGGCTCTTTCTTGTGGGCCCAACACACTGCTTCTGAGAAGAAATGCATTCTGTCCTACTTTCCTAGATTGTAAGTCATTTAAGGTGATCTGGGGTTAATTTCCTTTTCTATTTTGCTACTGAGGCAACCACACCTTTTAATGCTAAAAATACTACATGCATGCAGATACTTGCGGCATTTTATTAAGAGACTGTGCTTAGGGATGTTGTTATAGTGGTCATAAAACTTTTGTAATTAAAAAGTCACAGTTATGACTTACAAATATGAGATACTAGCAAGTTCTGAAATTAGTGGGAAGATTAGTGGCCTACTCTGGTGATCAGATGGCTGAATACCCTAACTGTCATCATAGAGCCCTCATCCAGTGACTGATGGAGGCAAATGCAGAGATACACAGCTGGGTGCCAGGCTGAGCTCCAGGAGTCCAACCGATGAGAGAGAGGAGGGATTCTATGAGCAAGGGACATCGAGATCATGACGGGAAAATATACAGAGACGACCAGCCAAACTAGTGGAAACGCATGAACTGTGGACCAATAGCTGAGGAGCCCCCATGGTACTGGACTAGGCCCTCTAGATAGGCGAGACAGTTGTTTAGCTTGAACCTAATGTTTAGGGGGCCCCCAGGCAGTGGGATCGGGACCATCCATGGTGTATGAACTGGCGTTTTGGAGCCTAGTGTCTATGGTGGGACACTTTTTGCAGCCTTGGTGCAGGGAGGAGGGGCTTGGACCTGCCTCAACTGAATGTACCAGGCTCTGCTGACTCCCTATGGGAGATTTTGCCTTGGAGGAGGTGGGAATGAGGGATGGGTTGAGGGGAATGCTGAGGGGTAGGAGGAGGGAGGAGAGGGGAATCTGTGGTTGGTATGTAAAATGAATAGAAAAATCTCTTAATAATTAAAAAAAACTACAAAAAAGAGACTGTGCTTAGGGATGTTGTTATAGTGGTCATAAAACTTTCGTAATTAAAAAGTCACAGTTATGACTTACAAATACGAGATACTAGCAAGTTCTGAAACTAGTGGGAAGATTTTTTTTTTCCAGTTTTTCGAGACAAGGTTTCTCCGTGTAGCTTTGCGCCTTTCCTGGAACTCACTTGGTAGTCGAGGCTGGCCTCGAACTCACAGAGATCCACCTGGCTCTGCCTCCCGAGTGCTAGGATTAAAGGCGTGCGCCGCCACCACTGCCCGGCGGGAAGATTTTTTTTAAGAAGAAAAGATATTTACATATTAATGAATAAGGCAGAGGGTGATAGAAGAAGATACCCAATGTTCCTTTGGCTGCTAAATGTGCATGGATATGTATTCAAACTCCTCCCACACATAAAACATAGATACACAAGTTGAGGTACTTTTTAACAAAGGGCTATCAAAACTCAAACATAAATTCAGCATTTCATCCTTTTATCTGTCCTCAAGTGGATATAAAGGAACATGAGACTATGTATCAATAACCACAAAGGATGCCTAAGAAACAAGCAAGCAAACTGTAAGATGATCTGAAATAGATGGAACAGAACAGACAGAAATGGACCAGAGGTGTGATCCAAGGGAGATCTTTCCTATGGCATGGCTGACAGGTGGCAAGGTGTGTTAAACAGGGAGTGGGAGAAATGGTTGTGAGGCGACAAATGCTGGAAGCATCAAGGCACCTGAAACATCATTAGTATCATCGTGACCCTCACCTTTCTTGATTCTCCATTTGAGCAGTATTAGAACCAGGAGGTCCCTCTATATCAGTCCAACTCTGTTATACTCTCCCCATTTGCCAATCACTTGTGCCAAAAAAGCAATCTTAACTAGGGCCAGCTTTCCTAGCTAGAGGAACCCGAGGTCTCAGTAGAGTCCTCTTGGGAAAGAGCTGTACTTGCTCTCATACCTGTGCTCTCCTCAGCCTGATTGAAGACGCAGATCTGGCAGATGCTCTGGACCCACTTATTCATGTCGGCCTCTGTCTCAGCCACCAGGTAAAAAGTGCGCTCACTGGTCTTAATATCGAACACAAAACTGTCCTGCAGCTCTTTCTTGTTGAAGGTCAGGCCTGCATCCACCTGCTCACACAAGTTCAGGTTGATGATCCGCAGGGGTTTCTTGGAGTGCTCGTTCTTGTAATATTCCAGAACATCTGGGTCGCCACTCACCCGGCCGCTCCGCAGTATAAACCAGTGTTTCTTCCAGGCCTAAATCATCAGAGACACAGAAAGAAGGAGAAAATGCCATTAGTTATCTTAAAGCTTTTAGCAGGTCCTCACATACCATTGATTGAGGATGGGTATGACAGGGTAGGGCCTGGAGAGAAAGGCTCCGAGATTATCATGTGAGGGACTCATCAGATTGCTCAGTGGATAAAGGTACCTGCCACCACACCTAATGATCTGAGTTCAATCCCTAAAACCCACAAGGTATGAACGTTATCATTTGACCTCCACATATGCATCATAGTATTTGTGCTCCAGCAAATAAACATGTAATTAAATAATTAAGATTATCATATAAAAGAAGCCAGTTGACAAAGGAAGACTGGGAACCTCTGGCCATTGGCTACATGTAATAAAACAAGAGCATTTCCTAACAAGAAAAACAAAAAACAAAAACAAAAAAACAAATGCCTAAAACTCAAGCTCTCTAAATGAGGAAGAAGGAGAGCGTTATATGTTACCTATAAAGAATCCAGACTGTCAAGGCCAGAGGGCCTGGGACCTGTGCCAGCTCTCTAGCTCACTTCATTCTCAGTGTGCCTTTCTTTTCTTAATAAACTGTCTCTATTTCTATCACTATCCTTGTGTCGCTAGTCCAGTTCTTTATTCTGGGACACAAGAGCCTGGAAATCTCAGTTGGTGCCCCCTGGACTCATGCCTATTAACCTAGGGACTGCTGGACCCTTTAGGTACTCATGGCCTACATTTCCCTTTCAGATTCCTCAGCTCAATAATGGAAGATGGTTTTAGAACATGTTAGAACAGGAGTAGTGCAGCTACTCCTTTAGACTAGATACATACTTACAAAACATCAGGCTAGGGAGTACTTGCAAAGCCATAAAAATCTTAGCTTACAGATTAAGGCACTGTGAGTTAAGCAACAATGTTATACCAAGTGTAGCAGAGAAATAAATTTCCTAGTTTCCTACAGTATGCCTCTTTAGTTGAAAAATCACTGCTGAGAAATCTTTGTGGGAATTCTCTGAGTATCTACCTTTAGGGCCTTCCCCTCGTCTTCAGTCCTATTTACTGACATAGTTTTCCTAAGACTCATGGTAGTTACTTGCTCATGTCAAGCATTCCATCTATATTACTGAATGAAAAAAATGTCTTATATTATCCCATATTATGGAATTTAAAACTTGACTACATATGTTCTTATGCTGTCTTCTACACTGTATCTCTTCAAAATGACTGAATAAACTCTGAGCAGAATTGATACACAGTGATAAAAAATAAACCCCTAAACAACCAAAAACTAAATACAGTTACAGAGCTTTGGGTTGAGTCTGAGCTCTACTACAGACTCATTGCATGATTTTTCAACTAAGTTACTTATTTCTTTGGATCTTTCCTTATTTACAGAATGAGAATCATAACCATCACTATTACCATCTACCCTATTTATGAGAGGGCTTTTTAATGCAAATGAACCAGAGTACTATAAATGTCAATAATTTATTATTATTATTATTATTATTATTATTATTATTATTATCATCACAATTCCTTCAACCTTCAGGGAGCTATATTAATTCTACCAATACTTCACACTCCCCTTTTATCCTTGTCCTCAATCTCTTCAGAAATCAACGCTCTTGATCCCTCCTTATAATTTCTTTGCTTCTTTTTCCATTTCTCTTGTTTACTTGGCAAAACCACAACCTCCAGCTAAGTCTAGTGTTCTGCCTACTCTACCTGTCCTCAAGTGATAATAGCTATGCAAGGTAGAGGGAAAGTAGAATAGCTAGCTGCAGATTGCCTTTCCTGGGCCTTCACACAGGCCACTCACAATGCCCAACCATCTTATTGACCTAATCCAGGACTTTCTTGTGCTCTTTGTCAACTATCTCTGATCTCTCTTTAAATCTCCAAAACTTCATGAGGAAATACAATCAAAAGAGATCCGGTGCCACATTTTCCAATGCACTTGCCTCCACAGCGGCATTCTCTGGTACTGGAGAGTACAGGCAGATCTCTTAATAATTTATAGCAGCCTTCTTCCCTAGGCACACACCCTTTCACCCACCTGGAACATCGCTTCAAAAACCGTGCCCTCTCCAGAGTAGTGGCTTCATCCTTCCCTGCGAGAATCATTTCCACCATCTCAGGAAAAAGGTAGAAGGTGTCATGATTCCATCTTCATCTTTGACTAGGGCTCAGCTTTTCAATTCCTCTTCACTTAAGCTTCAGTTTCTATAGCACTGTGCTTATTGGTTTTGTCTCCTCCCATATGAAAGGTACTTTCATCGGGCTGCTCCTCACTACTTCTGGGATACTGTATCAAAGGCTGTGAAGACTCCAGTGCTGCTAACTAGTTCTTGGGCCTTACTGTGATCTCTCAGGAACATTTTACAGTGGTCTATTATTGGCACACCTTCACTGTGTCACCTTTATTGACACACTTTCTTGATAGGCTTTGGCATCCACTCTCAATTTCCCACTTGGTATTGCTTTTCCAGATGCCATTGCTGTTTTTTTTTCCTATTCTCTAAGCCCTAGAATGTTCCAATGCTCAGTTCTCAGATGGACTGTTTCTACACTCACCATTGGATCAAAGCCATCTACTTGCTGCAATTTCCAAATGTCAGCCCCAGCCTAACCCTATCTGAGGAACCTGAGTCCTATACCCAACTCTCCATTATTAAGCATTTCAAAACTAGTATGTTAAAAATGGAACTTCCACCAGGCATAGTGGCTCACATCTGTCATCTCAGCATTTGTCTAGGACAGGATTGATGCCAGATTGACACGGTGACGACCAGGCCAGCCTAGTATACAAGATGAGACTCTGTCTCAACTCTTATCTACCTCCAAAATTTGGCCTTCTAATATCCCTCAGAATAATTTTTTTCCCTATAATCTTTCCCATCTTAATTATGGCTATAACATCCTTCCTATGTCAAAGGCAACTATTCTCATATTCAATATTTAATCTATCAGCAAATTCTGTCAGTGAAAGAGTTTAAAATATCTGTTCCTTATCTTCCCTGGTGTTCTCTAATTTCATTGTGTGTTTATGTGTCTGTATGTATGAACTGTGTGCATGTTACAATGTGTGTGTGTGTGTGTGTGTGTGTGTGTGCGCGCGCGTGTGTATGTATGTATATGTCTGAGAACAACTTGCTGGGGTCAATTTTCCCCTTCTACTATGTGCCTATTAAGAATTGACCTCAGGTCACTGGGCTTGGCAGCAAATACACCATCTCACTATCCCATAATTGCATTGATTTTTATACCCTTCATGATTCCATTCAACAATCTATTCACGAAAGTGAGGTCAGAAAGCAGGATAGGATGTAAATCAAGGTAGGCTGTGCTTCTCTGCATGAAATCACTGTCCACCCACTCAGAGTAAAAACCAATTTCCTTTATGATGGCCCTTTAGCCTAAGTTACAATTTGGGTCTTGGATAATTCCAAAGTTTTGGTCTTAGGTTGTGATGCTATTTGGGAGGTTGTAGAATTCTTAAGAAATAAGGCCAAGAGAGAGAACTTAGGTCATTGGTGACGTGACTTTGAAGGGACTATAGGACTCTCTTCTCTGTTTGCTTCCTGGCCAAAGACAGCAGCTTGCTCTAACATGTGTCTCTGTCACAAGGTACTTTCTTACTATAGTTTAAAACAACAGGAGCAACTGAAACCTCTAAACTGTGATCCTACATAAGCTGCTTTTCCCCTCTTGTTTTTTCCCTCTTCATGGTGCTGAGGATTGGACTGAGGGCTGCTGTTCTCTTTTCCCTTCTTCACAAACATAGCCTGCTATGCCTGAACCTCTTGTCATTATCTCATGTCAATCTTGTCCATTTTGTTGTCACACTGGCCTTAAACACTACCAGGCACATACCTGCCTCAGGCTCTTAATTTTAGTTGTTCTTTCTGGACACATGTGCCTTCTCCCAGTGTTCCCATTCCTTATTCTTTATTCAGGTGTGTATCCACACTTCACATTGTTGAGAAGCTGCTCCCCACCCCCTCCCCTAGCAAGCACTCACATTCTTCTTTCTCCTCATCAGGTTTCACTGGTGTCATTGGTCTTATTAGCACTCACACCATTTCTGTGGACTGTCTGCACTCACTTCCCGGAATGGAACCGCCACGAGCACAGGGACCCTTTCATTCTCCTTTGTTTTCCCTTCTGCGGGGTTTTGAATGAGAAGTGTCCCCCATAGGCTCAGAAATGTTAATACTTGGTCCCTAGTTAGTGGTGCTGTCTGGGAGGTTTAGGAGGTGTACCTTTGCTGGGGGAAGTGTGTCACTGGGGGTGGGCTCTGAGAGATTACAGCTTTGCCCCATCCCCAGTCTGATCTCTCTCTTTGTGTCTGAAGAGATAAGCATTCAGCTGTCTGCTCCTGCTACCACACCTGTCACTTGCTGCCATGTTTCCCCCACGATGGACTTTTATCCCTCTTGAATCATAGGCCCAAACAAACTCTTCCATAACTGCCTTGGACAAAGGTGTTTTTATCAGCAATAGAAAAGTAACCAATGCACCTCCTTACTCCCATGCTATAGTCACAGTATTTAGAATACTGTTTAGCACCTAAATAGCAATCAATAAATATGTCCATTACTTGATTGCTTTCTAGCATAAAGTCCTTATGGCACTTAATTGGTCAAGGGGACTCTACATGAGGTCTGATAAGCCTTAGATTAAATTAAAATTGAGGTATTACCATGTATAATAAAGTTGAGGAAAAATAAAAATAAAAGGCATTTAATTATAGTCACATAAAATCTTGTCCTGGCCATTGTTTGTGAAACTCTGTATACTTGTATAGATGTACCCAGTAGGTGCTGTATACAGCTATATATAGAGTGAGTGTACGTGTGTGTGTGTGTGTGTGTGTGTGTGTGTGTGTGTACATATATGAATATATGAATACATCAGCATTTTGTAAGCAGCCGTTTATTGGCCTATACTACTCCTTGGAAGGAGAACCTGGGAAGCTCTTAAAGTACCCATAGCAAACATCATTTTCTTCTTTTTGAGATGTCTCTGTGTATTTGTTCATACTTGCACCTGAACATCAATGATTTAGGGACAGCCCTTTCCAGAGAGACAGGCACTGGAGGGAATACTTAACTCAAGCAGCAGCTGACCTATGAAACCTCCTTTTCAATGTACCATAGTATTTGTACACTCTATATTATACACTGTATAATATATGCTGTACTATATATATATCAGGTTCTCCTTCCAAGGAAGTAGTACAAGCCAATAAACAGCTGCTTACAAAATGCTGGTGTATTCATGACACAGCAGGTAATGCCGTCTCTAGCTCATATCCCTCTTCTATCATAACTGCTCTCCTCTGTTTCTTGGTGTTCTTACAGACCAGGCAACATTCTAGAGCAGTGGTTCTCAACCTTCCTAAAGCTGCATCCCTTTAATACAGTTTCTCATGTTGTGGTAACCTCCAACCATAAAATTTTTATTATTCTTAAATGTAATTTTGCTACTGTTATGAATTGTAATGTAAATATCTGATATGCAGGATATCTGATATGTGGCCCCTGTGAAAGGGTAATTCAAGCCTCAGGTTGAGAACCACTGTTCTTGATGCTAAAGATATAGCAAGAACTTCTGGTCCTAAGCTTTTTTTTATGAAAAAGCTATTACTCTTTTTATTATTTTTTGTGTGTTCCTTTTTAAAATTTTTTTTATTCATTTTACATACCAACCACAGATCCCCTTCTCATCCCTTTCCCACTAACCCCCAACCCTCATTCCCTCCTCCAACAAGGTAAGTTCTCCCGTGGGGGGAAGGCTAAGCCTGGTACATTCAGTTGAGGCAGGACCAAGCCTCTCCTTGTTTTATCAGGGGTGAACAAGTTGTCTGACCATAGGTAACAGGATCCAGAAAGCCAGCTCATGTACCAGGGATAGATCCTGATCACACTGCCAGGTGCCCCTCAAACAGACCCAGCTACACAACTGTCTCCCATATGCAGAGGGTCTAGTACAGTCCCATGCAGGTTCCACAGCTGTTGGTCTAAAGTTTTTTTGAGCTTTGTTCAGTTGTCTCCGTAGATTTCCCCATCATGATCTTAACACACACCCTCACCCCACCCCTCCACCCCCCCAACCCCCCACCCCCCCACCCCCCGCTCATGTAATCCCTCTTTCCTCTCTTTGACTGGATTCCCAGAGCTCGTCCTAGTACATGGTTGTGGATCTCTGCATCTGCTTCCATCAGTTACTGGATGAAGGCTCTATGGTGATAGTATTCACCAATCTGATTACTGGGGTAGGCCAGTTCAGGTACCCTCCCCACTGTTGCTAGTAGTCTAATCTAGGGTCATCCTTGTGGATTGCTGGGAACTTCCTTAGCACCAGATTTCTTCCTTACCCCATAGTGTCTCCCTCTATCAAGATATCTCGTTCATTGCTCTCCCACTCCATCCCTCCCCCAGCTCAACCATCCAGTCCCCTCATGTTCTCATCTCCCATCCCCTACCCTCTATTGCTCCCCCATCCCCAGTTTACTCATTGGGATCTCCTCTGTTGCCCCTTCCCAAGGTGATCAATACATCCCTCTTAGGGTCCTCCTTGTTTCCTAGCTTGAAAGACTTGCATACAAGAACTTTAAGTCCTTGAAGAAAGAAATTAAAGAAGATCAGAAAATGGAAAGATCTCCCATGCTCATGGATAGGTAGAACCAACATAATTAAAATGGTAATCTTACCAAAAGCAATCTACAGATTCAATGCAATCCCCATCAAAATCTCAACACAACTCTTCACAGACCTCGAAAGAATAATACTCAACTTCTCATGGAAAAACAGAAAACCAAGGATATCTAAACTTCTAATACTGTGGACTTGGGAATTTCTTTCTCCAAATCTGCATTTCAATTGTTTGTACGCTCTTATTTACTTTAAGCTTTGAGTCTCTTGAGGCTACTACGTTCAGCGTGGCCACCAGGTACCTGGCACAGTGTAAACATATGGGAACTCAGCAAAAATGTATTGGCATTTTTTCATTCAATGAGTACATAATTTATTCATTTTACTAGGTGTAATTTAAAAATAACTTTTTATAACAGAAAATAAAAAAGGTATGCAAGAGGATCACAGAAAAGAGAATAAGATAAAAGTATGTGTTGGAATCTCCATGATTTGAGTTCTTTAGCTCTGCCCTTTCATTCTGAGCAGTGCACATAATAAATATTTTTATGAAGGGGTTTGGGAGCTTTAGCTGAAAATGCCCATGACACAGATATGAAAAATTACTCTTGGATTACTAACACATAATGCAAAGACAATATGGAAACACAAGTCTTGAATATTCTGTAAAAAGAAAGTTTTCCAGGACTGTTCTCATATATACAAAATCTTGAAAGAAAATTAAAGTGGATTACGGACTTAAATGCAATTCAGTAACCCAAAGAGCCAGGTAACTAAGTGGGGCTTAGTATGAGGAGGTAGAGCTGATTTGTACATGCAAGACATACTTGAAATTAACAAACATAACCCACCATATAGAAAGGCTAAAGCTGAAAACAATGTTGCATCAATGCAGAAAAGAATACGCATTCATTTAAAACCTCAGAAGACAAGAATATAGTTGAACTTGTTGAATGTGATAAATTGCATAAAAAGACCAGTATCTAATGTTATAGGTTACAGTGAATTCTGAAAGACTGACAAAATTGGAAGCAAGACAAAGACAATCACTTCTAACACCGTGCTGGAAGTTCTAGTCATGTGACAAAGGAGGAAACAGATATAAGAAACATACAGACCAGAAAAAGAGGATAAAGACAAAAGAAAAGAAAACCACTGTCTTATTTTCAGATGACATGATTATTTATGCTGAAAATCCACAAATAATTGCAAAATAATTCTGAGAACATGGTGGTCACAGGATACAAGATTAAGTAAAAAAAAAAATCTATTTACTTTTAGACTACTTATTCTCTAGTCTAGCAATGAATGTTAGCATAGACAATAAAAAATATACATTGGAGCTGGGTGGATACCTCAATGGTAGAGTGCTTGTTTACCATGAATAAGACCCTGGGTCCAACCTTCAGCACCAAAAACAAGGAAAAAAGAAAAAAAAAGCAACAACACAGGATCATTTATAATCAATTTTTTAAAAAAAAATAAAAAGTATAAATCTAACAAAACACTGTGCATGCAGAACATTTATGTTACAAACTATATAATGTTGAAAAAATTAGTCAAGTAGTCCTAAATGTTTCAACAGACACACCACACATTAGAAGAATCAATACAGTACATCTTCCAAAACATACACACACACACACACACACACACACACATTTACCACAATAATTATAAAAATCCCAATGGAAAGTTTTGTTGATATAGGCAAGCTTATTCTATAGTATATATGGAAAGAAAACAGGATGAAAATAGATAGGACAATTTTGGAAAAGAAGATTAAAATGGATAGAATCAGGACAATATATTTTAAAAAATTTATTTTATGAGTGTTTTTAGTCTGTGTACCATGTGTGTTTATGTGTGTGGTGCCCTTGGCTGGAGTTGTGGATGGTTTTGAACTACCATGTTGATGCTGGGAATTGAAACTGGGTCCTCTGAAAGAGCAGCCGGTGCTCTGACCACTAAGTCATCTCTCCAGCCCCAGTGCACGTATTTTAAATGTTCTATAGCTCTAGCAATCAAGACTATATGTACTGGAGGAGAGCTACAAACATACAGAACAAGGAAACAGGACAGAGAACCAAGAACTAGAACCACATGACATACCCACTTATTTTTATTTACTTCTATATTACATTTATTTGTTGGGGGGGCATGTGTGCCACAGTGAAGAGGTCAGAGGACAACTTGTAGGAGTTGGTTTTCTCCTTCCATCATGTAGGGTCTGGAGATAAAATTTGGGTTGCCAGGTTTGTTAGTAAAAACATCTTTATCCACTGAAATATCTTACTGGCCCCACTGATTTTGATAAAGGTATAAAAGAAATTCAATGGAAGACAGACAGCCTTTTCAACAAATGGTGCTGGAGAAACCGAGAATCCATGTAAAAAGGGCCTGGGGAAGGAGTGGTAGTATAAGCCCATAATACCAAATGCTCAGGAGGAGGCTGAAGTAGTAGGATTATGAGTTCTGGGCCAACTTGGCCCACACAGGGAGACCTCCCATGAAAAACAAATAGGCTAACAAAACAGTAACAAAAGATGAATCATGGATTTGAAAGTAAAATGTCAAAGCTATAAAATATTTAAAAAGTAAATAAAGAATGGGATGGCTCAGCAGTTAAGGGTGTTTGTCACTTTCCCAGAGGACAGGAGTTAGGTTCTTAGCACACACAAGGTGACACATAGTCCCCTGTAAGTCCAGCTCCAGGGGATCTGACCCTGACCCCTGTGGGCACTTTTGTGCACATGTGCATGAACACATACACAGATCCCCCTCCAAATAAAAAAAATAAATCTTTAAAAAGAATGTAAATATGTGGAAATTTTTGTCTTATGACGAATCAACAAGGTTTTTTGTCGTTTTTAAGTAGTCAGTGAAAACAAAGATGAACTGTGGTCTATGCTATGTGGGATAAAGAAGAGAGGCAAGACACAAACATTCCTTTTAAGTGACTTAAAATATTTATCAAGTTTCAGGAAGATAAGGCATTAATGTACAGCCCTAAAAGAAGAAGCAGTGTTTTAAAAGTATCACAAAAAGAGACACAATGTCCTAGCAGATCACTGAAACAGAAACTCAAACTTCTGGAGACAGTGGCAGACAGGGGGGAAGGGAGAGAAAAGGGGGAAAGGGAGGGACACAGAGGAGAGAGAAATGAATGACTATAAACGACCAGGAAGGCTGTAAAGAAAGGAGAAAGTCTTCTTTAAAAGATCACACAGTACGAACAACGCCTGGGCATGGGAAAAAAGATAAGACAGGTTTGGAAAATTCGGTGAGTCTCTTAACTGCAGAAGGGAGGAAAGGAAGGGCTTGGAGGCCCTGTAAGGCCTTCAGAACCACCCTAAGAAGCCCCATCTTTATCGGTATTGGGGGCCACTGCAAAGTGCACAGCAGCAAGAAATGTTAAGTAGTGCTCTGTACCTACTTGTTCAAATGTCAAATAGTGCTCATCTAGCAACGAGGAAGGTGAACCAGAGAAAGATAAATAAGTAAGAGAAAAAAAGAACAAAAACCAAAAAACCCAACAACAACAAAACCCAATCTATTTTGAAAGTTGAGAAAATGGCAATCTAAATGAGAATAATGTGACAGTAGGGTCATTAGCTTGGGCAATACAGTCAAGACCTTGCCTCAAAACAGTCAAGACCTTGCCTCAAAACAAACAAACAAGCAAACAAACAAACAAAACCAGAAAAGCCAAACTCAAAAACCACCAAAATGAGTATATGAAATAAATAGAATAGTAATAATCAAGACAGAGAGGAAGAGATAATGCTTAAAGAAGTACATAAGATAGATATACTGTCAAAAAAATAAAGTTAGAATTTGTGTCTAGAATCAAGTAGATATCACCACTTGTTCTGATGAAACAGAAGTGACTGTTTTCCTTTTGTGCCCAAATCTAGTCAGAAAACAAAGCATTTCACAATTTCCCAGACCACAGAGACACAAATGTGGGTATACATGACCTGGAAGTTGCATCACACTCCGGCCGTTGAGCAGAGTGCATGTCATGTGATCCTGTCTGTCCTTTGGGTTAGGTCTGTACATGTGCAGAACAAGGTTATGACTTCCTCCTATTGCTCTTTGGCAACTAGAAAATTAAAATAGGCCCCAGTTGAGACTTAGGGTGGCTAGATCACATTTTAAGTATTCTGTTGATGGTGAAGGATCTAAAAAAAATCCTAGTATATCAGCCTCCAATGAGATTCCCTGGAATCACCCATGAGTGTTCTGTTTTACACATGAAACAAGAACTTGATTGGTTTTTAGGTTATTTCACACATTAAAGTTGAACTAGGCATGTTCCTGCAGGGGAGTTGTCTTTTGTTTTAAGGAAGAACTTCCTAAAGGCCCTTTTAGCTTCAGCCCTGAAATTTTTTTTGTTTGTTTTGCTTTTTAAAATAAATTTATTTATTTATTCATTTTACATCCCAGCTGCAGTTTCCCCTCCCTCCCTCCTCTCCTCCCAGCCCTTTCCCCCCCACCTCCCCTCTGCACCCCTCCCCATCCATTCCTTCTCCATTTCTATTCAGAAAAGGGCAAGCTTCCCATGGATATCAACAAAACATGGCATAACAAGTTTCAGTGAGACTAAGAATCTCCCCTTGTATTAAGGCTTAACAAGGTGACCCAGTATGAGGAACAGAATTCCAAAAAGCCAGTAAAAGAATGGGAGACAGCTCCTGCTCCAACTGTTCAGAGTCCCACAACTGTCACATATATGCAGAGGGCCTGGGTCAGTCCCATGCAGGCTCCCTGGTTTATCGGTTCAGTCTCTGAGCCCCTATAGCCCAGGTTAGTTGATTCTGTGAGTTTTCTTGTGGTGTCCTTGAACCCTCTGGTTTCTATAATCCTTCCTCCTCATCTTCTGCAGGATTCCCAGAACTCTGCCTACTGTTTGGCTGTGGGTGTGCATCATTCATCAGTTGGTGGATGAAGCCTCTCTGATGACAATTAGGTTAGGCACCAATCTGGTCACAGGAGATGGCCAGTTCAGGCTACTTCTAAAACTCCAGATTCTTCTATTCTTCCTTAAGTATTATACCAAAGAAAACAGAACTCTTCTTGAAGTACTAAGGATTTTCTTAGACCCTCTCTGGAAATTAGAGAATGTTTAATACTGGAAATTCTGAAAAAGAGACAGCCTAGAGTAGTGATCAACAAAGTTTCCCATAAAGGGCAGACTATAGGGCATATAGTCTTTGGTACAGCTACTCAAATCTACAATAGCATGAACACAGCAATTTACAAGCAAACAGATCTAGCTTGAGTATTCACAAAACTATTCCCAAAGAGTGGTGCAGGGCTGTTTGCTAAGCCCTGGATTAGGATAAAGTAGAAGGGATAGGAAGAGAGGTAGAAGGTGTTCTAGGAGGATGTGCTTAACAAATGGGTGAGAGACTGAAGTCTGTTCCATCCTGGACAGCCTCTTATGGTGTTCATTAAGACAATCTGATATCGCAATACCTTATTTAACCAGATTACTCAGATTCTTGGAAGCAAGAGCTGTGTTCTTCTGAATAGCCAAGCTAGGCAGAACCTTCACACATTACTTTCTTTCCTGGCAGTTGAAAATATTTCTTAAACTCCACAATCTTCTGCCTTGCCTTAGGTACTATACCCCAGATAACAGAACTCTTCTCTGATGACTACAATTTTCTCAGTGCCTCCAATCATCTTTCTCCAGATCCTGCGGCTAAACTTGTAGAAGGGCAAGTCATTTCTTGGAAGAGAGTTTTGCATAACTTCTAGAAATGGGTGTGTCCTTTTAACTTCCCTCTTTCTGATGAAGGTAAAACCAAAAACTGCCAATAAGCCAAGAGATGCCTGTCAAGTTAGGATTATAGTCCATCAAAACGTAACAGAGGCTACCACACCTCAATACATCAACTCTAATACATATAACTCAAAATACTTTATCTTTAAAAATCTCCTTGCTTTCCTAAAAAAAAAAAAAATCACCATAACTAACTCTAAATCTACCCCCACCCTCCAGACTTCCAAGTAACGACAGGGTTGGAATTCTACTTTAAGCAATCATAGACACAGCAGATTTGATCAGACTTATGAATACAATTACATACTAATTTATTTTAGTGTAAAGTACATCAGGCTAGTCTTCTGTCTTATTATACCCAGTATAAGCATGGAGAGAATACATTCCTGGAGGAATTCTTCCCGAGAGCAGAACGGCTCTAGAGCTATGTTCTTCTAGGAATCTTTCAAGTGCTCTGGACTCCAGGGACTTCATACTTTGAGGGAATCAAAGAAAGCATTTCCTGAGCTCCTGCAACATACCATGTGCTTTCTGTCCCTTATAATATTTAATTATTAAACCAGTGAGGCATGGTAAACATACTTCCCTTTTCATAAATTGGAAAAAAAAAAGTTCAGATGCTATACAACTAACAAACATCACAGCCTCAGATCTTCTTATCCTAGAGGTCTAGTGAGAGCCCAGAAAAGAGCTTAAGGAGATAGAGACAAACTTCTGATAAACTTTGAGAAACACTGGTGTGGTGGTATTTTACTTGTACTGAAATGTGATTTTAATTGTATGTTAATAAATAAAGTTGCCTGGGGGTCAGAGTTATAGAGCCATAGCAAGTGCGTGGCGGTGGTGGCGCACGCCTTTAAGGACCTGGAGGGCGGTACATACAGGCAATGACAAGGCAGTCACGTGTTTAGTTTACAACCAATGAGAAGGCAGAACATCTAGAGTATTTAAAGACGGACACACAGGAAGTAGGCCTCTTTTTCGGAGAGCTCTCTTGGCTGAAGCAGGATAGCTGAAGCAGGAAGGGTAAGGCTCTTAGTTCTGACCTCTTGGCTTTCTTCTCTGAATCGGCTCTGTGTTTCTTATTTAATAAGACGGTTGGTTACAACTACAAATGGCGCCCAACGTGTTGGCAAGAGTTTCCACCTAAAACCTGAGTAAAAAGATTCTAAAACGGAGCTAAAAACAGCTCCTAGTTGTCTCTTTCAAGCTAGCGGCAGCCTGCGGGTTTGAGCTACTATGGCGGGTTCCTGGCGTGCATACTGGACCTGCAGTATGGCGGGAATGAGGCCTCTGCAAGTGGTACATTAAGCTGTGTGGTGGATTTAGCCTTTGCTAGTACAAAACAAAACAAAGCAAAAAAAGAGGTTTCTGGGCTACATGCTGCTTTGATAGAAGCATAGACCCACTATTTCTGAGAGTTGATGGCTCCCAGAGCTGGCGGAAAACGTGCCACCTCCACGTTGGGAAGCTGAGGTGGGCGGAGCCAGCAGCCACAGCGCCAGCACCGTTTCAGGCTTAGAAGGCTACAGTTTAAAGCAATAGGCTCAAGCTAATATAAAAAAATAAGCCACGTAAAGATAGCTACCACACAGAGAATCTGGATTATGTTCTCTTTGATATTCGTAACTGAAGAAAAACATTTGATTACAAAAGCTGTTGAGTTATGCCAAAATGTGTATTTTAAAAGTACCTTGACTTCAAAATTTGGATGTAAGGATATGTTGCTTTGGAAAGGAGACTCTGCTTTTGTTTCCACAGAAAGCCAGAGGCTATGGATTTGTTCCAGATTAAGATACATCAGGTTTGACCAGCCAAGACCACCTGAAAGGTCTCCGATGACACCATGGCCCAGATGATTCAACATCCAGAACTGTTTCAAGGCAACTGGCTCAGACGATACACCCTCATGGACTACTCCATAATCCTAAAATATTCTTTGTGTCCCCATAAGATACAGCGCCCCCCTCCAGCAGGAAGTAGTAAGAGAAGCTACGCCCAAATTCCCAAATATACCAAGCTGACTTTGGAGATGTATAAAGGTTAAAACCTTCCTTTTTAAGAAAAGAAAAGGGGAAGTGCTGTGGGATGGTCTGTATGTCAAGTATGTTGCTGATTGGTCAGTAAATAAATCACTGATTGGCCATTGGCTAGGCAGGAAGTATAGGCGGGACAAGGAGAAGAATTCTGGGAAGTGGAAGGCTGAGTCAGAGAGACACTGCCAGCCGCCACCATGACAAGCTGCGTGGGAAGGTCCCGGTAAGCCACGAGCCATGTGGCAAGGTATAGATTAATGGAAATGGATTAATTTAAGATATAAGAACAGTTAGCAAGAAGTCTGCCACGGCCATACAGTTTGTAACTAATATAAGTCTCTGTGTTTACTTGATCGGGTCTGAGTGTCTGTGGGACTGGCGGGTGAGAGAGATTTGCCCTGACCGTGGGCCAGGCAGGAAAACTCTAACTACAAATGGCGCCCATTGTTGGAGAATGGCTCTCTCCTTCTTTAAACTCAAGCATGTTGTTAAAAGGAAAATGCAAACTCCCTGTATCATGCCAGAATAAAAGAGCCATCTTCTGCTATGAGACAGGAGAAAAGCCAAATTAATTAAGGGACTATTCTATTACTAATCTCAACTCTTTGATTCTATTCTGATTCTTTAAATTTTCTTAAAGTATAAATTTTATATCAAAACTTACAAGATTAATATATATAGATATATAGATATATATATACATTTTAAACTTCGCTAAGATATGAATGGTCATATAGAGTACTGATTAATTCTAAAAAAAAAAAGGCTTCAATTGGCTGCATATATATGTCTTTGTGTTTGAGTCTCTTATCAGTTTTCTGCAGGAATTCACGGCCAGGCCTAACATCAACTGAAGTCTCCAGGAAGAAGTTGGGGCGCCACAACAACAACAATTCCACGTGGACAATAATAACATCACTAAGCTGACAAACATCATCTACAGATCAGCTCTGAACTACAAGGTGCTCAGAGCAATTTTGAGATGACTAGCTGAGATGATCCAGTCTCAAAGACTACTTGAATAAGGACTTGAGATAAACCCTGAACTTTGGCATTATTCACAGAATGGATAATGAAGGATATAGTTACCTTTCCTAGAATTTGACAATTAACCTAAAATTTTTCTTTCAGGATAAAGATAACTTCGCCCATACCCAGCAGGAAGCAATTTTAAGAATACGACGCCCACATTCCCAAAGAGGTGGTGTGGGGTGGGTGGTTTTTTGGTCTTTTTAATGGGTTTTGGGTCTGGGATAATTTTCATTGTTTAGGGGGGTTGGTTACAAGTTGTTGTCAAGGGTTAGGAAAAAGACTAAGCAGATTAGATTTAAGGTTCTTATTTAAAAAAAAAAGAGAGAAAGAAAGAAGAAGAAAAAGACAATTACTAGTTTTAAATACTTTACATTGGATTGGATTGTTTTATATTGTATACAAATTATATATATTGAAATTGATATTGTTAGAAAATGCTATATGTATATTTCTAATTGTACTTATATCGTTCATTTAACAATGCAATTTTCTGATCCTTGAATATTATTATTACCATTAGGATATAAAGAAATGATAGTTAGTAGTTAGACATTACAATAGAACTTGTAGTCATATTAGATATGTTTTAAAAATTGAGCAGATATATTTTAGATAGGTCATCTTCAAACCCTTCAGAGATCTACAGAATATGGCATTTAAAATGTTTTAATAACTTAGAAAATTTTTCTTTTTTGTTATGACTATGAGACATGTCGGCTCCTGGCAGTACCAATCTACTTCAGAGAAAATATGGGCATTGAAGAAACTGCGTATGGAGTTAGCTTTCATTGTGGCAAAAGTTAGCCACTGGACAACAAAGTATCCTCGAATCAACTGATGACAAAATGGACAGACAGGACATGAAACAAAGGACTGCTGATTCTTGCCTAAACAAGCGTGGTTATGGCTTTATCAAAAGGCATCTTCTGAGGCCAGGACAATATGGCACCATCCCTGACGTGGCCTTCGCAACGCGGAAAAGGTACAGTGCCCTTTTCTTCGAAGGCAGCTGAACAGGCAGTGGGCCGATGGCTTCTGATGTGCTATGGAACAGCAGCTGAAACAGTTATTCTTGAAGAGTAACTAAGCTCACGCCTCTCAATAGTAGACTGGCATTTGATAGAGAGATGTGGAGAAGAACGGGATGCTGAGATGAAGCCATATATACACAGCCAAGAAGAATGGAGAGCTGAACTAAAAAAACCATCAACATTTTCCAGAATTTAAAATCCTGAATCATGACATGACATTAGTGGAATTCAGGTGTTTCTGGTGCATGGACTGCTCTCACCCAATGTGAGGTTGAACTGTTGACCTTGTGTACATCCTACTTCACAAATGAGTCTGTCAGATATGCTAAGCCTATATAGGCTAAAGATGATGCCCCAGCATTGCGGAGAAACCTCAGGTGACTGTCCAGGCAGTTGGCTGTTTCTGTCAACTCACAAATTTTTTGGAAGTTGCTTGCATGCACTTTCTGTTTTTATTTTTGTTAGCTAATATTATTTCCTTCTTGGGTCTCTGAGGGAGTTGAAGATTAGTTAGTTATAGTTGAAGGTTAGTTAGTTGAAGATTAATTAGGATAGAAAGTGAATTAGATACATTTTGGACTTAACAAAATAGGATAATGAAATTATCATCTCTGAATTTGTCAAATACAAATGAACTAGACATTGTTTAGACATTTATTATTTGTATATATTGTATATAGTTATTGTACTTTTGTATATAGTTTTTCTTTTGTTAGTTATAACCTTTTTCTTTTTTTTCTTTTTATTAAAATAGAAAAGGGGAAATGTGGTATTTTACTTGTACTGAAATGTGATTTTAATTGTATGTTAATAAATAAAGTTGCCTGGGGGTCAGAGTTATAGAGCCATAGCAAGTGCGTGGCGGTGGTGGCGCACGCCTTTAAGGACCTGGAGGGCGGTACATACAGGCAATGACAAGGCAGTCACGTGTTTAGTTTACAACCAATGAGAAGGCAGAACATCTAGAGTATTTAAAGACGGACACACAGGAAGTAGGCCTCTTTTTCGGAGAGCTCTCTTGGCTGAAGCAGGATAGCTGAAGCAGGAAGGGTAAGGCTCTTAGTTCTGACCTCTTGGCTTTCTTCTCTGAATCGGCTCTGTGTTTCTTATTTAATAAGACGGTTGGTTACATCTACACACTGGCCAGAGAGTTTTGGAGAATATTCAAGTTTATAGTTAACTGATGATTACAGAAGACAATAGCAGGACTAGAATTCAGGTGTTAGCTCTCAGTACAAAGTTAACTGGCACATGAGAAGTGAACCCCCAGGAGAAGGCAGTATAGTTACTTAATCCTGACTTATTTGTTATAAAGGTTCTCTCAGGCTCCAGATGAACACAGAATTAGCTTTATCTAATCACGAGACTGTTACACTGAGGTCAGGACTCTTTTTATCTCAGCATTTAGCACAGTACTTAGAACTCATAGTATACTAGATAACAGTGATAGTCATAATTAAGGAGCAAAAGGAAAGAATATCTGTTTGCTTTTCTGTTGGTAAAAACAGGAAAAGTGAATAAAGCCAAAGCTCTCAGACAGTTAACCTGTTAATGTATTGTCATACCTACCCTGGATGAGGTAGTATTTCATAGACATCAGAAACACAATGGACATCCAGGAAAAGCTCATGTTCTATATTTGAAACAACAATAACGATAGGTTATAGTGGTAGACCATAAAGTATGGGAAGAACTTCCAATGAGCCACAGTGGTTAGCTTGGCAATCAGCACACAACCAAGTTAGTTCAGTGGTATTAAGATCCAACTCCAGCACCATTTTATATGTTAACACAAGCTCTCTCTATCAATGCACAGGGGGCTGTGGTGATTTGGGCTTGAAATTCAGGGACTGCTATTTGCAACCTAGGAACAGTTAACCCAGAGAGAGCAGAGTTCTACGGTGAATCCTGTGCCAGGTATGGTAAAGAAGTAGGAAAGAGGATAATCAAAAGTTCGGTTAGTCTAAGCTACATAGGGATGGAGGTGGAGATAGGAGGGGGGCAGTAGGACAGAAATGACTCCTGATGAAATCTGAGTCTTAAATCAAACTCACTCTTGAGCCAAGTCTCTCCTTGGATCTGTTGGCTCAGGTAGCTAGATTCTCATTTAAACTTCTCTCACCTACAAAAATCTTCCTCTCCCTTTCTTCTAACAGTTAACCACATCTATCCAATCTACTAGTGTCAGGCTTTTTAAGATCTTAGGGACTTCAGAAAGGATAGGCAGGTGCAATCTGTAGTGTAACTCATTATATACAGGTTGGTGCTGGATCAGTGACATGAACAAAATTTGTGGGTTCTCAGAGCCTATTCTGCCTGGGAAGAGTCAGGGAAACTTACATTAGAGATGATATTTGGGTTGGACCTTAAAAGATGGAATGTTCTACCAGTTAAAGAAAAATGTTACAGGGAGAAATTTTCAAGCAAAGAGAATGAGTCAAATTGACTCTTGATACTCTAGGAAGTTATGGTTAGTAAAGTCAGTGCAATGAACTAGTGACTACTGAATCATTACTCTAGGGGAAATATAGGATTATGGTTCTGTGAGCCTGTACTTACACTTCTTGTTTGTTTGTTTTTGAGACAGGGTTTCACTATGAAGTCTTGGTTGTCCTGGGGATTCCTATGTAGACCAGGCTGGCCTGGCACTCAGACATTGGCCTGCCTCTGCCTCCCAAGTCCTAGGATTAAAGGCATGTACCAGCTCTTTACATTTAAAAAAAATGATCCTTGTTCTCAGTGTTTCTTTTCATAGACACCTTATTTAATATATATTGTTGATTTATTAGCACAAAACTCAGGGTCAACAGCATGAACAAAGCTTATTGAACATAATTCTTTTCTCAGTAAAACATATCCCAGTCTTCTGCTTAGACACACATAACACCTCAGCATTGGAAGTATTTAATAGAATCACTAACAAAAAGCGTAAGAATCACTAACAACACACACACACACACACACACACACACACACACACACACAACCATTGTACTAAATGGACCATGAAGAAACATTTATTTGAAGTGGAGAGTTAAATAACAAAGCAGGGTATTGTCTTGTTCCGTATCAGCAGGGAAAATGCATATCAGTTAGCTCTAATTTTCCACTGCTCTAGACATGTGCTTGTAGTCTAGGATTGACTGTGAAAGCAGTGTCTTACTCCACTTGCACTGATATAACATAATACCTGTGACTGTAGCACAAATTTATTGCTCACAGTTTTGCAGGCTTGGCAGTCCAAGATCAAGATATCAATAGTTTGGGTGTTGTGGGCCTGTTCATAATAGATTGTACTTTCAATGTAAAAGGGGCTCAGTAAGTTCTCTCAAGCCTTTTTACAATGGCATGGCTACCATTTGTGACTGCTTTGTCTTCTGACCCACTTAATCACTGTCCAAGGGCCCATCTCTTAACACTAACATACTGGGGATTAGATTTCCATAAATGAATTTTCAAGAGGCACAAATAATCAGGCACATGGTACAGATTGATTTGAAGGATTCAAAAATTTAGTGAGTAGTATAATTAGTGAACACAGAATCTAAAATATATGAATATGAGAATGAATGCATATTTAAAAGTCTGGTCTGCTCAAAGTATAAAGCCAGGTTTGGTGAAATTGATGGGGAAAGGAAATCATTGACATTAAGGCTAGAAAGGTAGTTGGGGGAATTTAAAAAAAGGGTCTTATATGCTGGCTCAATTGTTCTCAGTGCCAAATATTACTATGCAGTAAAATATGAGATTTCTTCTACAGAACAATATACTTTTTAGTGTTTGCTAATAACTAAGAAAAGCTACTATGAGTCAATTAACCCAATTATTTTATTAATCAGCATAACCACATATTTTGTAGGGGAAGGGAGTTAAAAATTCATGGAAAACAGTCTATAAGATGCTTGGTATGATAGAGTATGTGTGTTGTGAAGGACCCAGGACATACTAGCCCACTACATGGGAATTAGTGTCATGTAGTGGGGAGCAGCCTAGGCAGAAGGGAACAGCATATGCAAAGGCACTGGAGAGAAAGCAAGCTTGGCCCAGGGAGAAACCCACAGGGGTCACGGCAGGAGCACAGTAAGCAAAGAGAGAGGCCGCAGGAGGAAAGGAAAGGAAGGTGCAGGCCTTGTATGCATTTCATGAAGTTTAGACTTTAACTTGACAGAACACAATCCCTCAATAGGGATTAGGAATTAATAAATCCGTATGTTAACAACCAAAGATGCAGGCTTGAGAACAATGCAGTACAGTTTTTGTTTATAATAAATACGCATATTTATATGCACATAAACACATATGTACGTGTATATAACACATACGCACAACTTACAAATACTTAAAAAAGCACTCTAAACTAATTACTAATAGTTTCCATTGAGAGGAATATAAGACAAAAGATATAAGGGAATTTTCACATATTAATACATAATCTTAAAAATTCATACATTATGAGACCAGAATGATTTTCCATGTTTTTCTACCTACAACTGTGAAAGGTCACTCTGGCCTGAAGCAACTGAAGCAGCGACAGAATGTAAGTATGCTTAGCTAGACTACTACTGAGGAAATAATGGCAGTTTGGACCAGGACAGGGGCAAAATGTACAGAATCCAGGATAGACTTCAGAGACTGCAATGCCTAATCCTGGTAGTGAACTGAATAGGAGGGCTACAGAAGAATACAGAAAACTCCATGGTTTCCAGCTTGAACGACTCGGTGGGCTACATTACGACTTTCAGATGGGAAGAGAATCCTAGATATCTTTCGGAGACAAGGCTATTATAACACCACATCAAAGACAAAGAGTCCAGGTGAATTGGACACATATGAAGGGGAGCAGATCATATCTGGGAAGCCAAAGAGCCTTCTGTCAGTAACTACATTGCATCCTAGGAGATTGATTTTTGAAAGACCAGGTCAACCTTCCTGCACAGGACTCAAAACCCATTAATGGAATTACCTCTCCCATTAACAAAGCAACACATAAGCTGTTGCCAGTCATTTGAGTTTTGGAGGAAACAAAGGTCATTCCATTGAGGAACACCACTGTCGTGTCCTTGAATGGTCTGATTTAAGTCATATTTTAAAAACTGAATTAAGCAAAGGTTACCAGGAAAAACTGGGCAAAGTTAAGTGAAAAGCAGACAAATAATGTCCATAAATACAGCTAAATAGTTCCCTTGGGAACAGAGACTTCTTGAATCAAACCCCACCCCCACATCAGACTCTGTATTTTAAGTATATCTGATTGTGTTCTAGCCTTGTCATAATCCTCTCACTAGTGCACTGTCTGCAATAGTGGTATTTAAAATTTGGTGTGAATCAGGATCAGAGACCTACCCAAAATGCAAGTAGGTACACTGAATTCTCAGTCCTGGTAGTTCTGGAGTCCATGAATACAAAACTCAAAGAATCCAGTACAGAATATCCGAGGACTGTTGTCAGTGATGACTGCTGGGATGTGGTTCTGAGAATGTGGTCAGGAGGTTGGAGGTTTGGGTTACACTCTAGCTTTGTCCCTAGAATATGAACCTGGGAAGGAAAACAGTTTCCTGCTCTGGCCTTTGTTTTCTCATCTATGTCAAACCCATGTTTGGCCTGTTTAACTTCTGACACTGTAAGACTACAAGTAAAGACAAGGGTTGAATTACGTAAGGGAGAGCTTCTGGATAGTCTCTTAAGGTGTCTAGACTGCATATACATGAACATATCACATAATCCAATGTTTTCTGGACACCTTTGTATTGCCCACCTGAATACAATACACAATGGAATGTACTGGTCATGAGCAGGTATTAAAAAGTGCCTCCAAGGTACAAATGAACTGGGCATGGAGCTCTTCGGGCGTCTGCTTTTCTTTGCTGGTCACATTGGTGAAAATGGAGGTAGTCATTCAAAAGATGGAAGGAGGGATTGAACCTAATTCCAGGTGATTAAGTCAGGTAATCAAGTAAATGACCTGACTCTGTGCAACCCCAATTTACTGTACTCTGACTGTTGGAGTGTATACATAGTTAAAAAATATTCCCATCCAGGCTATTCTACAGCCCTTCTGAGAGCAACTGAAGATTTTTGTTTAGTGTATAAGGGGAGAGCTATACACAGAATTAGAACAGCCCCAGGCTCATCCTTCCTTTACTGGTTTTATTTTTTTAATAGAGGTATAATTTGTGTTCAATAAAATTCAGCCATCTTAAGAGTTCAGATTCCTTTCTATGTTTTGTCATATTACTGAATTATACAAGATTTCTAGGGGCTAGAGAGATTGATCAGTGGTTAAGAGACTAGACAGTCTTACAGAAGGCCTGGGTTTGATTCTCAGTATCCACATGGTGACTCATAATCATTTGTAACTACCATGGGACCCAACATCCTCCTCTGACTTCTGTAGGTACCAGCATGCCCATGATGCACATGCATACACACAGGCAAAACATACATGCAGGCAAAACACTCCTTCACATAAAATCAGCCTTTAAAAGTTTGTTTTTACATGTTTTGTATAGAGCCCATCCTTAGGATTAACAAAAACTGCACAGGGTGTGTGTGTGTGTGTGTGTGTGTGTGTGTGTGTGTGTGTGTGTGTGTGTGTTTAAAGGGGACTAATGTTTTATTTCAACCTTGGCTTGCCTTTTGGTCTTCTAATTAGTTTTTTAAATTTTTAATCAACAATAAATGCCTATATTCATTTTGCCATTGATATCCTTTAAAGAAAAATGTCTTTGACTTCGATGAAGCACCCTTTCTTTCCTTTCCTCTTCTCCTGGCTCCTTTTCCCCACTACCCCATCTCTCAGACAGGATCTCATTCTATAGTCAAGGCTGGTTTAAAACTCACTATAATTTTCCTTGCCTCAGTCTCCTGAATGCTGGGTGAAGACTAATTTAACATTTTAAAAAAAGACTTCAAGGTTTTATCTGTCTTATTTGCCTTATCTAAGAACCTTTTCCGACCTCAAAGTCAAAGCCTTCCTGCCTTATTTTCTTATATATCTTACAATTTTACCTTTTATATTTATCTGATGCACATTTGTAGATAATGTAAAGGATCATGTTCTTTGCCCCCCACCCCATATCCAGCTGTTCCAGAACCATTTGTTGGAAAGAAATTATCTTCTTTATCAAATTACCTTTGCATTTTGTTGAAAATTCATTGATGAAATGTATGTACATCTATTTCTAGACTCTACTGTTCAATTGATCTTTCTCTCTATTTATACCTGTACCACAAGTATATACTTATACCAGTACCACAATATCTTACTGAAATTTTATAGCAAGCCTTAAAATGGATAGTGTTGGGTCTTCCAGCTTTCCTCTTTTTAAAAAGTTGCTTGGTTATTCTAGATCCTTTGCATTTATTTCCATTATTTTGGGAATGATTTCTTTCTCAGGTGCTGGCTAGAATTCAGAGAAGCTATACATGCCTGGAGTTTTCTTAATGGAAGTTTTAAAATTGGCATTAAATGATTTTAAACAGTGCTATTTAGATTTTTAAATAAGGCTATTCAGAGTTTTATTCTCTTTTGGTATTTTTTTTATTATTTTTTAACATTTAAAAAATATGTGTATTATGTGTTTATGTGCCCATGATTGCATGGGGGTGGGGTGGGGTGGGTAGATTGGGATGCATGTGTGCCACAGTGCTGTGGGATGGTCTGTATGTCAAGTGTATTGCTGATTGGTCAATAAATAAATCACTGATTGGCCAGTGGCCAGGCAGGAAGTATAGGCGGGACAAGGAGGAGAATAAAGCTGGGAAGTGGAAGGCTGAGTCAGAGAGACACTGCCAGCCGCCACGATGACAAACAGCATGTGAAGATGCCGGTAAGCCACGAGCCATGTGTCAAGGTATAGATTTATAGAAATGGACTAATTTAAGCTGTAAGAACAGTTAGTAAGAAGCCTGCCATGGCCATACAGTTTGTAACCAATATAAGTCTCTGTGTTTACTTGGTCGTGTCTGAGCGGCTATGGGACTGGCAGGTGAGAGAGATTTGCCCTGACCGTGGGCCAGGCAGGAAAACTCTAGCTACACCACAGTGCATATGCAGAAGTCTCAGGACAACATACAAGAGTCAATTCTCTCCTTCTACCATGAGGGTCTCAGGGATAGAACTGTTTGCCAGTCTTGGTGGCAGGTGCTTTTATCCGGTGAGTCACCGTTTGTTTTTTGAGATAGTTTCTCCCTATATATTCCAAACTGGCCTTAAACTTCAGTCCTCCTAATTAGAGACATATCACCATATGGTATCAGTTTATTTAATATGTCCTCTACAGAACTTATTAATCTCATACATTACCAAACTTACTTAGGTAAAGTTATACATACCATTTTCCTATTATTTACAAAATGACATAAAACTCATATACCATAAAATTTACTCCATGTACCATAAAATTAAAGCATATAATTCAATTTTGTTGAATATTCACAATGTTACATAAATATCTCTATTATTTAATTCCAGAACATTTTATCATGCCCCCCAAAAAAACCCGTGAATGACCAATCACTCCCAAACCCCCTTCTCCTAGTCACTAGAAACTACTCATCCATTGCCCTTTTAGTGTCCACATGATATGCAGTGATGAGCTGACCCATTCTGCAACAACTCCCAGTGCAAAATCCAAAGAGCTCGAGTCTATCACACATACTCCGAGGCTCTGGAGAGAAGAAAGGAGAAAACTTTTCCATAAAGTTTGTTAACCTTGTTGCTGCACAGAACTGTTCACTGACAATGTGCCAAGCTATTAAATGCTTTTTATTCCTTTAGTGCTGTAGGGTCAGTCCCCTCTAGCTACCTGGTACCTGCAGCTGACAATAAAATATTATTTTCCTGATGCAATATGATGCAAAGTCTGGGAGGCACTAACCTACAGCACCAAGCCTCAGCTGCTCAGAACAGCACTCCAGGGCCTCCTTTCATTTGGCTGCAAAATGCTTCCTGGGGTGGTTTCCTGTCTTTTCTCACTGTTTTTAAACAGCTAAGATCTTGTTTTTAAAAAGTGAACAAAGTCACTCACAAAAGAGACAGTGAATATCAAAAACATGAAGTAGAGAAAAGGAATCAGGAGTGAAAAAATGTGGTTTATTTTAAACATAGTTCAAAATCAAAATGAACAGTATTGCTCAAAAATTTACACTTATGGTAAAACTATAAACAAACAAACAAACAAACAAATAAATAAATAAATAAATAAATAAATAAATAAATAAATAAAACCAAGCAAGTGACCATAAAAATTATGATAAATGAACGGAAGAAGAATGGGGGTAGTAAGAATTAACTGAGAAGGGACATACAGAGTTTCCTGGCTGCTGGTGACAGTTATGGGTCTTTCCTTTATGGCATAGTATATTTTATACAATCATTGTATGCATATTATATTTCACAATAAAAAGTTGAGGACATAATTGAAAATATCATGGGGGCTGGAAGAAACTGGGAATAGTGAGAAATTAAGAGAGGTCATAACAGTGTTGGGCAAGGGAACGGCACTTCAGTAAAGTTAGTGGCAGGGCAGAGAGGGGAAAGGGAGGATTTGAGAATTACTTAGGAATTAGGTCTTAGTGATATATTAGAAATGGAATCTGAGAGAAAGAGGAACTGCAAGTGACTGAGAACTCTTTTAAGTTCTAAGCCTGGAAAACTGAAATAAGTGGAAAAATATTGAAAGTAGCAGACTTTTAAAATTTAGAAGAGATTAGTATCTGATCCACATGCCATAAAATGTATAAACGTGGAGCAGTGAAATGGCTCAGAAGGTAAGAACACTTGCCGCCAAGACTGAATTCAATCTCCAGAAACCACACAGTAGAAGGAACAAACCAACTCCAAGTTGTCTTCTGACCATGTGCACGACCCCTACACATACCTACACACACATGATAAGTTAATGATAAATCACATAAAACAGTGTATGTATCTGTGGCTTTTAGCAGCATACTTTCAAGGATGTGTAACCATTACCACCATCAATTCCACACTATCTTCCACTATTCCCAAAGAAACCCTAGTCTCATTTACAGTCACCCCCTCTCACACCCTGCCTCCACTCTTAGCCCTCGTGCAATTTGAAGAGAATAAAACCTTGTGATTAAAAACTGTCTTGACAGAGTGATAGAGATTTTCAGTTGGTGTCACTAGCCCAATTCTCAAGGAGATATGATGTCAGTGCCTTAATTGCTTTTTGGCTTTACAAAGGTAGGAGCTGTACTGTACCTGAAAAGCATCTTTTCTCAAGACTTATCTAGTTCCAACATGAAGAGTCAAGCTATCAGGATACAGTGGCTTTCAACCAGCAGGAGTATTATCCAGGGTGGGTGGAAACATGTACTGTGTGTGATGGTACCCTCTGGAGCACTACAAGCATCAGTGGTCATGGGACAGGTATACGAACAAAACCTGTATGGAATAAATAGTCTTTCATAACAAAGAATTGTCACTTGGCTCCCTCAAACATCAGGTGGAGCCCATTTCTCCTTAGAGAAATGAAAAAGGCTGAGATCCTATTATTCCTGCAAGTGCAAAAACCAAAATGGAAGTTATGATCTCTTAACTAGAACCAGGCCCATGCCCAAGAATGTGTGGTTAAAAATAGCCTAGAGAACAGCAGATTTAAATGAGCTCACATTGAAAAGGGAGTATTAATAGAAACTTGAGATATTTATAGCAATGAATCTCAGTCAGCTAGGGAGGTTGGTGGCCTGAAGCCTGCAGTGTTCTGCTTCTTTGCCTTGGAGTCTATGCTGTATACAGGAGTTGCAGCTTCAAAGATGTAGGAAGGGCAAAGGCTGTACTCAATGGTACAAACCTGGGCCTCACATAAGCCAGCAGAAAGAGGACCCACAGGGCTATGTCCTACAGTCCAGCTTAAGAACAAGTGTTAGGGAGCTCTCTACATTAGACTTGTGTACAATCTAAATCTTTTTCTCGCTCTCCAATTACTTTGTATGGAATTCTACCATTGATCATTTCTTCAGTTCTAGCATGGAATACTAAAATTGATAATTTACTTTCAGTATTTATTGTAAGTGATACTCTATGACACATGTACAATAGTAGGAGACTGTTCTCAGATAAAAAGGGCTTCATTCTTGTTGGGGAAATAAAAACCTGAACATAACTAAATCTGTATAATACATTAACCCAGGAAAAAATTTAACAGCCAAAAGTAATTAGGAGCTAATTTGGTGCTTAAGAATTGTCTAAACTTGGGCTTTTTTATGTACCTAAGCCTGTTTCTCCAATTTTAACATGAAGATGACAATCTTAATAGGACAATTGTGAGAGTTGGGTAATGGAAATGAAAGGTTGTTTTTATTTCTTTGTCTATATGAAGACTATAACATAAACTTTCCTATTCTGTCCTGCTATCGAAGAAAAAAATTGTATTTGATATAAGAACAGTTTAACAAAGTAGGCAGCTTCAAATTCATGCTTACAATAGTAAATCTATTATATCTAAAATGATAATTTATTCAACAAAATCTCATTGAGCTACTGCATTGTGCCAGGCCCTGGGCCAGGCATGGGTATTATCAGTATTGCTCAATGGACTGCTTTCACATCACCTTCATATGTTTGTTGATTCTTTCCATAAATACCCAAGGTACAATACATTTACCAGAGGAGCTAGACACTTAAGCCTGTGCCCACGGGCCTCATGGAGGGCAGTCACTTAGGAGGCAGTAGCCCCCTTAATAGAAGTCAACTAGCAGCTCAATAAGGTTGGGTCAAACAGAGGCTAGAGCTCTGCAATGGATGGTACATAGCAGAAAGGAGGCATGGGAGAGTTCTCTTGACAATTCTACCAAAAGAATAATGCTGTCCAATATTGGATTTATTGATAGAAAATCCAAGTTCATGCTTTGCTACAAGGACTGAGAATACTGATTTCCCTATCAGCTTTAGACCTAGAAACAATTTGGGGAGGGGAGGAATTATATCAAAGCACAACATCACACAAGATGCCCTGAGTTGAGGCAAAAGCAAGATGGATGCCTGCTGGTGTTTACAGAAAACTCTATCTAAGTCAGCCTGACCTAAGAGAAAACAACATCATCACCATCAACAGCAAAACCCAAAAGGTTATACTGCTTCCCTATAGTTCTTCAATAGGAAAGCACTGACCGGGAAGCAGGAGGGAGATTTTTGAGATTCCTAAGCTGTGCGGTCTTTACCTTGTCAGTATCAATGGATACACAGGAACTATAGTAATCACTCCATAATATTTGCTCATTTCATCTTTACAGTTATACTGAGTAGTCACTATTATCCCATTTGAACAGTAGATATACAAAGTTATAAGATGTCAGAATAGTGACTTCTTTCTCCTTACAAGTTCTTTGCTAACTAAGATACATCTCTGACCAACAGAAACCTGCCTCAGACAAATCACACATCTCTCAAAGATTATTGCAACTTTCTAGGTCTTAAATCCCTAGCCCCAAAAAGAACAGAAGAAGGAGCGAGAAATAATAAACGGTTACATTGATAAATAGTTTTATGTTAAATTTTGTGATTCAAGCACCGCTTTTGGGTTTAATCTATAACCCATGGTTTATTGGATGATCCCCCACCCCTTGTAAATTCTTTGACATAATGTTCTGTTTATTTTAAAGGTTGTCCTAACAATCAGATACACACACACACACACACACACACACACACACACATATATATACACCTTGGTATACAGGCTTTAGAATTTCTGTGAAATTTTATTTCACTCTTCCCCCTTTTAAATTCTTCAAATGGTTTGGATAAATGCAGATGTGAGATAGACAGTGTTACCTACACAAATAAAGCACATGATTCACTGAATCAGAATCCTGGGCTGTTGTAAATATTAATGGCCAGGTCTGCTTTACATTTTTGTCTCATGTCAAGTGCCTCATATGATGCTGGCCAGATTCAGATGCTGGTGAATGGTCCCTTTACTTCTCCTGCTGGCTTGGTGCTTTTGTGAATGACTGAAATAGACAGAATTTGATACTCCTGTCGGGAGACAAAAGAATAATTGCTAGAGACAGAATAGAGAATTCTCTGGTATTCCCTTATCTGAGGATCACTGGGGATCATGTGACCTACAACCTTCTAGTGATTCAGTTTCCCCAAACCCCAAATAGGCTGATTCATTTTATTCAGTGTATACCATGGAGCCCTGCCAAATGCAAATGAGAAACATGTGCCAAGCTTTTCTGGGAGCCAGATCATTCCTGCCATAGTCATTAAAACAAATAACAACAAAAGCCTCTAGGTGCAAATTATCACACATAATACACTTAATTTAAGAAACACTGAAGCCGGGCGGTGGTGGCGCACGCCTTTAATCCCAGCACTCGGGAGGCAGAGCCAGGCGGATCTCTGTGAGTTCAAGGCCAGCCTGGGCTACCAAGTGAGTTCCAGGAGAGGCGCAAAGCTACACAGAGAAACCCTGTCTCGAAAAACCAAAAAAAAAAAAAAAAGAAACACTGAAGAGATCTTTAGTTGCATTTTAATTTACACAGTACCATTTATCACGAAAGTACCCTGGGGCCACTACAAAGTGAAAACAAGACATCAGTATAGAAGAGTTTTTGCATGTTTCACTGATCCCACCAATCTAAATCTACCTACCCGCTGCCCCCACCCTCAAGTGACTAAGAACACAGGGAAGATTGTAAAGAACCATGGTCCAACATACTGTGAAGTTCTAAATTCTGTTTCTAGCTGGATCAGTGGTTATGGCTTAGATCTGAAATATCCCTCAAACGTTCACGTGTTGAAGGCTGGTCCAATGTAGCAGTGTTTAAAAAAAATAGTACCCTTTGGGAGGTGACTAAATCATTAGGTTTCCCAGCTTAATGAGCTGTTGAAAGGTAGTAGGCACTTCAGGAGGTGGGACCTAATTGGAGGAGGTAGGTCACTCAGGATGTGTACCTGAAGGGTGTTATTTTGTCTCCACCCTTTCTACTCTCTGCTTAACTTTCTGGCCACCAGGATGTGAACAGCCCTGCTCTACCAGACACTTCATGCTGTAATGTTGTCTCACCACAAGGCCCAGAGTCAACAGTGATCATGGTCTAAAATCTCTGAAACTGTGAGCCAGAATAAGTCTTTTACCCTTTGATTTTTATCTCAGGCATTTTCTGACTCGTTCAGCTTCAAGATTTAAGTTCACCTACAAAAGGACCGAGCTTGGAGGGGGGCTGTTAAAAAGGACCGTTCGGAATCAGGCTGGTATCACATGAGGCACTTGACACAGGGCTTGCAAGTAAAGCACGCTTAGTCACTAATATCACAACAACCCAGGGCAGAAACACAGCGACGGTACTTGCTAGACTTTCTCCCCTAATACCTAGAAAGTGTGTGACAGCAGTGACAAAACCATGACACATGAGGATAACGACCAGCATCTGAGAACCTCATTGACATGTCAGTACCATACTACATTCTCCAGTACTGGTTTTTAACGCTCATGGCCCTTTATTTTACGGATGAACTAATTTGGTTGATAAAGTAGTTAAACATCTTGCCTAAAGTGAGTCAGATAGGTATAAATGCCACTTTGATCTCAGGTTAGCTACATGGCCTCTGGCAAATCCCTCAATTTTTCTGGGCTATAGACTCCTAATCCTAAAACGAAGATAAACAAAGTTTCTCTCTTCACTCATCAAATGTTGTCAGGGATTACATGATATACAGAAAATTAAAATATAAAGTGCTTATAAAAATATTATGTCTTGTTTCAACTTCACTGCAGTTGCTAGTAAGCAGAGACCATACAAATTTTTTTTAATTCCTAAAATTAAGACTATCTTGTGTATGCTGATAAAAAAATTATTTAGCCATTTTTTTTACCCATTTCCGTACCAAATGGCATGTGTGAACTTGTATGCCAACCATGAAGTCTTAGAGGGAAGTAATTCATGAGAGGGATGGTGGTTAAATGAATTAAGAGGCTCGTGGTCACAAGAGTGGGAACTAACCCAGCAGCAGGAGGGGAGTGAGAGCAGATAAGCCCAAGACAACAGACTTGGGACAGACAGCAGAATGGTAAGATGAATAGTAGGAAGGCCATGTTGGCAGGAGTGCAGACAAGGATAAATTAAAGGATGCAGGCATCTGTTGCCATAGCTCAGAAACAACAGAAAGAAGACCAAATGAAGGTAGTGGCAGCAGGGAAATTGGAGAGAAAGAAAGCTCTTTGTCTTCAGTGGCTCACACAGACAAAGGCAGGAATAGAGTGCAAACTCCAGAAGGTTGGCTCCTACACAGTGTGAACCTCAAGCCACGTTCTTATTTCTGAAGAGTTTTTTACTAACTCTGAATGCCTCACATCCAGGGCTTTTACTCAAAGGGAGGAAACTGGCACAGCAGTTAATCTGTCTCAGCTGCTGTGCTATCCCCCACCCCTTCTCCAGAAATAATGGGAGGCAGCACTGGAAAAAGGAGCATCTGGCTGCAGTGAAGATCCATTCCTCTCTGGGCTGGAGCTGTTGGCTCATTCTTGGAAATTATAACAATAATAACAAAAAAGAATGGAGAATCGTTCTTTTCATCCCTTCTCACAGCATTATCCCAGCGACCCCATCCCCTATACGCCTTCCCTCCATCCCTCCCCTCTCTACTCTACACAAGGGAGATGCTATGCCCCAGGGGCCACAGAAGTTGTGATCCCTTATAGCTTCTGACAGTCTACAAGAGTCAGGACGCTCCTTCAGAAGGAGCTGTAGGCACATAAGATGGGAAAAGATCTAGTATTAACTAATAGGGATGGAAAGGACTATTTTTTTTCAACCAGCAAAAGATTTTAATGACTTCCAGGGTAGAAAGTGAGATTTAAAAAGATATCCTTGTATGTTGCTCAAGGCTATTTGTTGGCACAACATGCTTGAAAAACAGTCTGGAGTTATTTCAAGAGCCTTAAAGATGTTCATTTCTCCTTTTAGTCAATAATTCTTATTTCCAACAACTGATTTTAAGGAGGTAATTCAAACGAAAGAAAAAGACATATACATAAAAATCCTCATTATAACACACTTAGGGAGAGAATGTGGCAGTTTCTGTTCTTTGTGTTTTCTCCCTCCTGGGTACCCCCCTCTAACTTACCCTCATCAGGCTTTAGAATGTTTAGGTGCTGAGGAGTTGGCTCAGACAGTAAAGTGCTTGTCCTATAAGCATGAAAATCTGAGTTCAGATTTCTGGCACCCATATAAAAGCTGGGTGTGGTGGCACAGGTCTGTAACCCACAGCAAGAAGATCCCCTGAGGTCACTGGCCAACCAGACTAGCTGAACTGATGTTCCCCAGGTTCAGTAAGAGACTTTGTCTCAAAAAACAAAAACAAAAACAAAAAAAAACAAACAAAAAACAAAACTGCTGGAGCGTGATCAGAGAAGATATCTAATATTGACTTATGGCTTCCACATACACCCAAACAAACACATACAAACACTACACTACACACACACACACACACACACACACACACACACACACAGAGAGACAGAGAGACAGAGACAGAGATACAGAGAGAGATACAGAGAGACAGACAGACAGACAGAGAACATAATATTGATCGCTATGGCTCTTGACAGAACCTGATATGACAAAAATTACAAACTTTTCCCCAATCTAAAGAAGATGTTCTATAAATATAATTTACTTATATGTTTAACTGCGCTTAGGAAAGACCTATGTTAGAGATTTTATACTAATTTGTCTAGAAGTATTATTAAGATGCATTTTAAATGAACTCACATATTCAGTATTCTACTGAATTCTAGGCACTGTGCTGAGGATAAAACAGCAACCAATACAGACAAGGTCTGAGTTCTCTCTAGCAGAGATATCAAGTAGAAACAAATAATCATGATAAAGCTTGGCCTTTATTGTAATAAAGAGGAAAATGGTATGCTATGTAGGAGTTAGAAAAGGATAACGTAAGAGAAGAATGCTGAGGCTGGATTTGTGTTCTGGTTAGATCATTCTGTTGTAAGAAAAGCTCAAGAGCAAGACCAGGATTCATTAAATCAACTGGGAGACAACTATGATCTTAGGGAAAACCCATGTGGCTTAGATTGCAGTGGATGTCAAGAGGAGAGAGAAGATAATGAAGAGATAACGGCCACAGCCAATTTCTCAGAGGTTACTGGGCTATGGAGGATGACACAAGCAAAGAATAATCCGGGGGCTTTTTAGCTGAACTAAGCTGTGGTTTGCACAGAGGAGGGAAGATACAATCAGCATGTAGGGAGGTAGCACTGAAAACGAGAGTGAATCTTCCACCTCTGTACGAGGATTTACTAATCTTGGCAGAGTACTAAGTGTAACGAGAGAGGGAGGAAGGGAAACAGAGTTTTCCCTTATCACTGTGCACAGGATGCTTTCCCATAAACTTCCTATTCCTAGCTGATGGAAACAACTCTCATCTATGATCCATTAAGCCTTCTGCCTTCCTGTTTCTGTTTGCTGTTATCACCCTATATTATACTGCTGATTAACTTAAACCTCTTGCCTCTCAGATTGTAAATTTCTTACAGGTAGGAACCATGTCCTCCATCTTACTACTGCTAACCCACAGCAGTGTATAGAGCTTGGCTGTGTGTTTACTAAGTATCTGGAGAGTAGATGCCTGTATTAAGGAGGTGCAACACAGATTATATAACCTTTAAAAGTAGTTCTCGTTTTGCAATTATTATTCTGGAAGAGGGAGATTATATGTATGTTTTAACCAAAATCCAGACTTCGGACAACTTTTGAGAATTACTTCACTTGCATAAGAAAAAAAAAGGTTTAATTTGAAAAATATTTTATTTATTATTTGTATGTGTGCATGTGTGTATGTGCAAGTATGTGTGTATGTTACATACAAGCATGCTATGGAATGTATGGAAGTTAAAGGACAACTTTTGGGGGACAGTTCTCTCATCACGGATTCTGGGCACTAAACTCAGGTTACCAGGCTTGTGTGGCAAGCGCCCTTATAGCTAAGCCATCTTGCCAGCCTAAAAGCTGTATTCTTAAAAATGTAACATTATTTCTGTGTGTTGCCAGGTCTTTTGTCATGAGCATGTACTAGCAGATGTGATATTCTCAGCAGCCTGCTCTGCTCACATAGGAGATTCTCCCTTTGGTGAGAGCCTTCACGTAAGTTTTATTCCAAGAGTGAGGACTAACTAGTGTTTCCTCATGGGGATAGTTCAACAGATAGGTCTGATAACTTCAGACAGCACTAAGCTAGGACTGGATCAATAATAAATTTAAATATCAGAAAATCATAAGATTAAATATTTATATTTCGCTCAGAGAGAAGATTAAGTACATCAGAGGAGAGAAGCAAATGAAAAGGGAATGTCAGAGAAGTGTAACAGGAAAACAAAGGGATTGGAGAAGAAGCAATGGCTAGTCTTTCATGAGTATGGGAAAGGCAAAAGACACAGCCTAACCAGACAGTCTTCCACTCTGTGAACAGAAAAGGAATAGTGTAAAGGCAAAATGACATACTGGGTCCTGGGATAAATGCTAACATAGTTTTTGTCTTAGTTAGGTTTCTATTGCTGTGAAGAGACGCCATGACCACAGCAAACCTTGTAAAGGGAAACATTTAATTGGGGTGGTGTGCTTGCAGTTCAGACTATTATCATCATTGTGGGAAGTAAGGCAGCATGCAGGCAGACATGAGAAGGAGCTGAGTGTAGTGGGTAGCCATTCCAGCTTTGATCTGGAAGTTCCAACCCCCATTGAGGCTTCGGTAACTGTCATGCCTACAAGGTAGGGCCAAGGGAGGACCCTGAAGACCCGAGATCCAGATGCGCTGCTCTCTTTGTTCCTGGACCCTGGACGGTGGAGGTTGACCGAGCAGAGCTCCAGAGAACACCGCTGGACTGTGATACACCTTCCCCAGACCCTGCAACCTACCTATCCCTTCATTTGTAAGTTACGCCACTAATAAACTTTCCTTTTAACTACGTGGAGTGGCCTTAATAATTTCACCAATAGCTGAGAGTTCTTACATCTTCTTTTTTTTTTTTTTTTTTTGGTTTTTCGAGACAGGGTTTCCCTGTGTAGCTTTGCGCCTTTCCTGGAACTCACTTGGTAGCCCAGGCTGGCCTTGAACTCACGGAGATGCACCTGGCTCTGCCTCCCGAGTGCTGGGATTAAAGGCGTGCGCCACCACCGCCCGGCGAGAGTTCTTACATCTTGACCCACAGGTAACACAGGAAGTAGTCTGAGACACTGGGCATGGCTTGAGCATATATGAGACTTCAAAGCCCACCCCCACAGTGACTCCAACAAGGCCTTACCTACTCCAACAAAGCCACACTTCCTAATATGCCACTCCCTATGAGCTTATGGGGGCCAATTACATTCAAACTACCACAGTCATTCATTATTTACTACAATTTTAGGCGAATTTTCTTATTCCCATTTCCCAGGCAGTATAACCAAGGTCCATGGAAGTAGCATCATTTCACCAAGGTCTCATAACAAACATGTATTTCCATAGTTGAAAGATTATACAGGATCAAAATTACACTCCTGGATATAATTACTAAAAAAAAATGGTCTTTTTCATTTTAACCTCTGGATGTGACTAGTTTAATTCAAACTTATCAATTTGATGATGATGAGCCAGATTGTCTTCTCTTGCCTTAATGAAAACTGCTTGATAAATTTTCAAGATTTTTGCAACCCAGAGGACTTCATAATGATAGTGTGCAATCAGTCACAGTGGGAATATTGACACCATGAAAGTTAGTAAATGCTGCAAATTAGACCTGCTGCTGCTATTTCCCCTGATAACCTATTGCTAAATAAATACCAGCGCACTACTGTTTGAGAGCCTTAGAGATGCAAAGGAATGACTCCCGTTTTACTGGTCAAGTTCTACCTGTTGGTTCTAGCTGTGATGAAGACTGTTGAGAAGGTTTCTGAGACATCATTTGTAGTTATCTTTCATAAGGAACACACCAAAAGGTTATTTATGACATACACACATAATTAAATACTTAGAAGCTAAGATGGAGGAGTCAAGAGTTCAAGGCCAGCATAGGTAACTAAGTGAGACTCTGTTTCAAAACAACAAAACGAAAAACAAAATCGTCCAAAACCAAGAATCGATGAAAGGAAAGTGTCTTCACTTATGCCATGTACTTATATTCCCTAACATTGCCTAATTTGAGAGATGAAGAAAAAGCCCCACAGAGGGAAAGTAACTTCGCTGAAGCCACAGAGTTAATTAGTTGTAGGACTGAGGTTGAAGTAGTTTGACTCCTAGTCCAGTGGTCTTGAGAGCTGGGGGAGCACAGAGACCATGGGGTTGAACTCTCCTTGATGTGGCTCACATCCCTATTAACCACATTTAACAGCATCAAGAAGTCCTAACGTGCTAATGACCACTACGTAGGAGTGCTGCTGCAAAGGGAATGTAAATACAGTGCAGAGCAAATGGGATGTGCTTTTGGCTCTCAGCCCACAGTGTTCCTGTCTACTCTCTGACATGTCTTCCTCCTGACTACAGAAACAACTAGCAACCTAAAGTGTGGAGTTTCTAAGAATCTTACACAACTTAGCAACTATTGCATTGTACATGATTAAATCACAAGATACAGAGATTATACTGGAGGGGTGATTTCATCAGAAAACATGATGTTAACAAAACCATGAACAACAACTCAAACACAATGAAAATTTGAGAACATTTATTAGAAATGTACCACCTCCAAATCATATTTTGTTCACTTAAAAACATTTCTTTCTTTAAAATTTTTTATTAAATTAAAAAAAGTCAGGGTGTGTGAGATGTGCACACATGTCACTGCATGGAGGTCAAAAGACCATTTATAGGAGTTAATTTTCTCCTACTCCATGACTCAAACCCAGGTTGTCAAGTTTGGTGGCAAGTGCATTCACCCCTTTACCCAGCTTACCATCCTGATTTGTTTTTCTTTTTAAAATTTGTTATTTTTATTTAAACACATGTGGGGGGGCACACGTTAGTATGTGCAGGTATGCCTGCAGAAAGCCAGAAGAGGGTGCTGGACTTAGAGCTACAGATGGCTGTCAGCTACCCACTGTGTGTGCTGGGAATTGAACCAGGTTCTCCTAGAAGAAGAAAAGCTATTTTTATATAAAGGTCTCACTATGTGGTCCAAGTTGGCCTCAAACTGCTGGAAAGTAGCACTTTCTGCCTCAGCCTCCTGAATAACAGAGACTACTAGAGTGGGCTACCATATCTAGCTTAAATACAGGTTTTTAGAAAGCCACAGTCTCATACAGCAGAGGATAACTCTGAATTTCTGATCTTCCTGCCTTTACCTATGGAGTGCTGAGATTATAGGTATATACCACGATATCTAATTTATGTGGCACTGGGGATCTAAACTTGTAGATGAGGCAAAGTACCATTAACTGAGCCACATCCCCACTCCTAAACATTGTTTTATGAGGAAAAATGTTTAAAAATCAACAGTGGAGGGTGGTAGCGGAGAGATGGCCTAGCAGTTAAAAGTGCATACTGTCCTTGCAAAGAACCTGAGTTCAGGTTCTAGCACGCATGTCAGGCAGCTCACAGCTGCCTGTAATTTCCACTCTAGAGGAGCCAATACTTAGTGTGAGCATACATACACACACACAGAGACACACACACACACACACACACACACACACACACACTCTTAAAAAAATAAAAAAGAAATCTTTTTAAAAATGAATCAATAGAAATAAGGAACAGGATGTGGGAGATCTGTAATCCCAGAACTAAGGAAGATGGGACAAGAGAATTTTGGATTCAAGGCCATCGTAGGTTATATAGTGAGACCTTGTCTCAAAAAAAAACCCACCAAAAAGAAAAAAAGAGATGTATATAGAATGGCAAACATTAACAAGTTTCCCTCACCTTAACCCTAGCATTCTGTTCTGTTTTGTAGAGATAATCATTGCCATCAGTTTCCTGTGTTTCATTTTGAGATATCTAATGGGTATAACAGTAAATATAGATCATGTTTCCCATTGTATATCACATGCATCTTGATTTTTTTCCATTTAAATAATGTCTTGGGGGTTATTCAATATCAGTATCCAAAGAACGTCTTTGTTACTTTTCATGGAAGATAGAGCGTTAAAGCCTCATTGTCACATAAATGTCTCATTTAAAGTTGTATCACACCTTGATACCAGAAGTAATCATCATTCAAACAAGAAGCTAAAGTAAGTTCACACTGACAAACTTGGCATGTAGTTCAGGATGATCTTGAACTTCTTATCTTCCTGCCTCTTGTGTTCAAGAACGGGGATTATAGAAGTGAGCCAACACCGCTAGTTTAAGAGGACTTATTTTAATATTTTGGATTTCCTTAAAGAAGGAAACAATATTTTAGAGATCACGTCAGTAAGAGAAATAAGCAAGTATATCAAAGATGTGCTAATAGAAGAGCAAATAATTCACACACTTGTCATGAAAGCATTTTGAAGGGCTTTCTTGTAGGAATAACCAACTTCAAATTATTTCTAGCCTATGATGTGGTTTTGTGTATGTCTGTGTGTGTGCATGTGTGTGAGCATAAAGGCCAGAGGTCAATGTTAGGTGTCTTCTTCAACAGCTCCCCAGTCCCCACTCCCTGTTTTTAAAGACAGGTTTACCACTGAACCTGGAGCTTGTTGATTTTGCTAGAGTGGTTGCCCAGCAAGCCCCAGGAATCCTCCTTCTCTGCCTCCCAAAAGCTGGAATTACAAGCATGTACTGCTGTGCCCAGTTTTACTTGGGTGCTAGGGATTAAACTCAGATCCTTGTACAAACTTTACTGACAGAGCCAGCTCCCCAGCTCACCCCTCCCCTCTCCTTGCCACTCCCACTCACTTTGGATTTTGAGTCAGTCTCCTGGTATAACTCAGCCCGGCTTTGGATTTGTGATCCATGTCCTCAATGTCATGGGGCACCATCACTGGTAGCTTCTAGTCCCAAGAACACAGCTATGAAATTGGCAGGATGTTGACCTGATCATTCCAGTGGTATTCTGAGAAGTCCTTCATGGGATTTTAGACTAGAGAACACAGGTTTAGCTCTTTGACCATTCAGTAAGCATTGAATTTCTAGTGTTAAACCCTTGCCTATTTAAAGTATCTGCAGTGAATTCCATTTCCTGCACTTATCCTGGAATATAAAAAAAAAAAAAAACCGAAGAAGTAAGTTTGGGTGATGGAAAAAGAAGGGTACACAAAGGGTTACATTTTGGGACTTTTTAAGTCCCAACCCCTAGTATGTACCAAGTAAGTGCTGAATCCTCCTACTTTGTACTAAGTGCTGGGATAAGGTCTGACTTTGCTTTGAGATAGGATAGGTAGCCATGTTCGCAAAGGGAGGAGAGATCAGAATGAGAAAGCAGCTGAAAGGGCAGCTTTGAAGAGAAGAACAGGGCCTGTCTTTAGGTCTTAAACCGAACAGTCACTGGCAAGTGTGCTTTCCATTTTCTGCACAACATATTCATTTATGCCATCTCATTTCACACTCCTTTTCCTTCCCTCCCTTTCTGGGTAACATGTGGGCGCTTTCCATATGGCAGGCACTTTGCATGTATTTTCTTTTTAAATTTTGGAACATCTTATAAAGTAAGAACTATAGTTAGGCCCATACCTTGCCTGATATCTGAGGTCTCACGGTTGTTAAATAGTAGTACTCAAACACTTATTTCTCATCTAAACCGTTCATTCTTAAGGGATGATAAAGTCAGAATTTCAGTTCAAGAGACAGTGCATACTTTTATAAATGAGCTTTTGTACATGTGTATACTGTGTGTTAATCGTATTTACCCTCAGACCTCTGTCTTCCCTTCTTTCACTCCCTCTTCCCACTAGTCCTCTTTGTTCACCTTAATATTTTACTTTCATGTCTATTAATATACATAATTTTATGTATCTACAGAAAAATCTAGAAGCTACATTAGAGAAAACATATATATTTGTCTAAGATGGATTTAATTCACTTAATATGATTATCTTCAGCTGCATCCATTTTCCTGAAAATGACATGAATTCATGAATTCATTCTTCTCTATGGCTGAAAAAGTTTATATATATACTTCCTGCCTGGCTACTGGACAATCAGCATTTTATTTATCAATCAGTCAGAGCAACACATTCACAGCATCCCCAGCATCCATCCATTTTCTTGCAAATGTCATTTGCATTCCATTGGCCTTGAGCTTACTATGCAGCCAAGGATGGTCTTGAACTCTTCTTGATCCTCATGCCTCTACCTTCCAAGTGCTGGGATTACAGGTATGAACAATCACACCCCCAAGAAAAAAAAGAAATCTTCCCTAATTCTCTTTTTTTTTTTTTTTTTTTTTTTTTTGGTTTTTCGAGACAGGGTTTCTCTGTGTAGCTTTGCGCCTTTCCTGGAACTCACTTGGTAGCCCAGGCTGGCCTCGAACTCACAGAGATCCACCTGGCTCTGCCTCCCGAGTGCTGGGATTAAAGGCGTGCGCCACCACCGCCCGGCTCCCTAATTCTCTTAATTATTATTATTATTATTGTGTGAGGGGGAGTATGGGAGTATATGTACACATCACAGCATCAACATGGAAGTCAGAACTCTATCTTTATATGCTTTCCAAAGGATCAAATTTAAGTCACCATGTCACTTGAAGGACAAGCACTTTTACCCACTGAGCCATCTTGGTGGTGTTCACTTGTGTGTGTGTGTGTGTGTGTGTGTTGTGTGTGTGTGTGTGTGTGTGTGTGTTGTTTGTTGGGTTGGGGGGGGCTGCGTTATATGTATTCAAAAGAGAGACAGGAATTCACATAGCTTAAGCTGACCTAGAATGCTGGAACTATGCTGGTTTTGAACCTGTGATCCTCGTGCCTGTCTCCCAAATGCAAGTGCTGAAATTACAGGCCTGGGTTACAGCAACAAGCAAAAACATAACAAAACTCCCTCTTAGTAATTAAAATATTTTATCCACATCAAAATCCCCAATATGAGCTTTAAAGCTTAAACACCTCTATTATATTACTATATGTCAAATCTTTGTTCGTGCTCAAAAGCTATGCACTAAATCCTGAGATTTCCCCCCACCCCCGCACAAATGACCTAAGTCAGAGCCTGATTTCATTGACACACTTGCACTCCCCAACAACAACACTTCCTTTAAAAAACAGAATGTCACTTCCTCAGTCCAGAGGCCAGAAGTTCCTTGATTCTGATCTGGGGAGCAGAGACAGGAAACTCTGGTAAGCTTCTGTTCCCCATGGCCAGCCACTAGTGCAGCTGACAGAGGGCCAGGTCTGTTGGGAGCTCCCTTGATGCACTGCAGCTGGAAGCAACCGCTCACTTCCAGGCTGTGGGAGTGATTTCTCAGAGGCCAGCACTCCCAGGCAGCGGAACAAGGACGTTTCTTGGCAAGTGAAGAGGGAGCCCATGGGAGAACCTGCACTCCTTTAACGGACTTTCCGTTTCTAAACTCCTCGGACTACCCCAACCTCAGATCCTGGCACCACTTTGTTCTTTGACCTCGCTAGGCAAAGAGGAGGGGGGTGCTCCCCCCCCCCCCAATTGCCAGTTTCTCACCTAGAGGGGACAGCTTGTCCCGGCAATTTCAGTAAACACCATCGTCTAGCACCACCTAGCAAGTCAGAACCATGATCTCTCCAGACCCCAGACACCAAGGGCTGCTCAACACAAAACTCCCGGCCAGTTATAGCGGACCGAATTGCAGTGTCACCCCGTGGAGCGGACGACCGCGCGGGGAGTTGGAGGGGGGGGGGCGATGGGGGGGGGGCTGTGAGAGACATACGGAATAATGGGAAAGAACGGGGGGGGGCAAACAAATGAGTCACTTAATACAAGCGCTGCACATGCCGCTGACGCTGCTGGTGATGCAGCGGCCGCGGACTGGAAGGAAGCCGCCAGCCACCGGGGAGGGGCGGCCGGAGAAAGGGACCCGGAGAGGGGCGCGGCGCCTCGCCCTTTGTGGGCCCCGGGGCCGCGCGGCTCCTCAGCCTACCCTTCGGCTCGGGGTGACTCGTCCCCCGCCTCAGCCCCGGGTGGTCAACTGTCCGGGTCGCCCGGAACAACCGCTACAAACTTCGGCACAGCGCGGAGTTCCCGGCGAGGCCGGCGCCGAGCAGCGGCAGCCGCGGAGCCGCAGCCCCGACCTGCGGGGGCCCCGCCCCTCGGCGGCGCACCTGTGACCGGTGTGCGGCGCCCCGCTCGCACCCCGCCGCTCGCCCCCTCCGAGGCCGCGGGGGGCCCCGACCCGCCGCGCCCGGCCTCTCTCAGCGCCCCCACCTCGGAGGCCGCGCGGGACGCCCCTCGTCCTCCCGCCCGCCCGCCCGCCGGGCCGCGCCCGCTCGCCTCACTCACAGAGCGACTCAACTTCTTCTCGGGGGGCGACTTCCTCAGCCAGCCGGTGCACACCACGTCGCCGCCGCCGCCGCCGCCGCCGCTCATGTCGCCGGCTGACTGGAGCCCGCCGCCGGCTCGCGCGGACAAGGGCGCGGGCGCGGGCTGCTGGGTCAGCCGGCTGCCGGTGCGCTGATCGCGTGGGAGGGGAGGGGCCGGGCAGCCCCGGGCGAGGACGAGGCGGCGCGGCGCGCGGGCCCGGCTGCCTGCTGGATACCGCCCGCCCACAACCGCGCGCGCGCACACACACGCACACACGCACGCGCACGCACACGCACACACGCACACACACACGCACACGCGCGCGCGCACACACGCACACGCACACACACACGCGCACACACACGCACACGCGCACACACACGCACACGCGCACACGCGCGCGCACACACACACACGCACGCGCACACACACGCACGCACACACACACACACACGCACACACGCACACACGCACACGCGCACACACACACACACACACACACACACACACACACACACACAAGGCCAACCCTAGCAGGGCGCCTCAGCAGGCGGGCGCTCGCCACGCCCACAGCCCCGTGTGCTCCCCGAGGGCAGCCCTCGCAGAGGCCAAGGATCCAGGCTTCAGACCCTACAGGCATGAAGGCCGGGAGGACGTGAGAGCTGTCTGTCGCCAGCCGGTGCGCCCTCAGGATCTTGGCTGTTTGTTTTTTTGTTTTTTGTTTTTGGTTCCCTCCCACCCCCCAAGCCTTGAGCTGCAGGCGGGGTCGTGAAGACCTGCTGCTGGCTGGTGCTGGTGTTGGTGCTAGGGCGAGTGAAGGATAGAGACTGTCCACCCTAGATGGAACACTGATCCTATCCCCCCCCAACCTCCGACACACACACACTCCCACCTCCTAGGGTCGTGTGGGAAGAGATCCAAGGGCTGCTCCAGTTTCCTGTCCATTCCCACAGTTTCAGGTTTCAGTAAGTCCGATTCTGGCTGAAAGGAGCTTCCTGCTTCCCTGCATGTTAACTCTCACCGCTCTAGGCCAGAGAAGGAAACAGACCTACTGTGTGCTGGGAGCTTTTGCATTCATTGTTCACAGTGATCGTGTTCACTCACCTACAAATCGATTAGGCATTAATTTTGCCCATTTTACAGATAGCCTGAAGTCTAACAGCTGACTCAATGCAGCCGTTTCTAATCCAGGTGTGTTGGAAGGCCAGGAGGGCGATCGTCTCACCTGTTTTTTCAGGGTGATAGGTTTGCTATAATGCCTGCAGATCAAACATGGGGAGGGTGTGTGTGTGTGTGTGTGTGTGTGTGTGTGTGTGTGTGTGTGTGTGCTTATTGCTAGGAAACAAAGTCCAGGTGGCTCTCTCCCATATTGCCTCTGGAAAAACCGAATCCAGTAAAAGGAAATTCTAAGAGTTGCAGAATGGAGGAAGCAAAAATTAGTCAATGTATTTCATAGTGAGTTGAAAAGCAAGGCGGTGTAGAAGAATAAGAAACTGTGATTAAAAAAAACAAACTTTCAGAGTTCCTACTCATTTGCTTAGGCAGTGAGATCTCTCATCTATAAATATGAACATAACGATCTCTTTTTCACCGCCTTGTGTTGAGATAAAGTATAAGGAAGCACACACGGTAACACCAGTGCTCCAGGGGGAGGCGTAGGAAAAAGAACTCTTTGAGTTCTTTTTTGAACTCACAAAGCACCCTTACAAACAGCATTAAGAGGAAGCTCTACTCTAGTTTCTCTGGGAAGTTGCTTAGTAACCCACTTTATCAGTGGGGAGTTGTGCAGCTGAGGGAGGAGCTGGAGAAGCAGAATCTTGCGATGCCTTCACAGAACCTTAGTTTCTGGATATTTTATTCATTTCTCTGTTTTGGTGCAGCCAAGCTAGTTGTTTTAGATAGCTGAACATCCTTTAGTCCAGGAGATTTTGATTGGATTGGAGAATTCTTCAACCATTTCAATCAGTTTTTGAAAACTAGTCCCTACCACGTGCTTAGCTTTGCTAGGCACCCTGGGAGGTGAAGAGACCACTCCCCTTGCCCTCATCTTTTTCACTGACCTTCAAATAGCCAGTGTGCTGCTGGATGGAATATGAAGCCGGAATGCTTAGGCTATATCTGGGACCATATCGTCCTTGACTTTTTAATTTAGGGATTAAGCCACCAGTAGAATTATGGCCATTTTAAACTTCTGGCTCCCAGGACCTTAAACTCTTTGTGAGACATAAATATCAAAATACTTAGTCTGCCAAATCAATCAGGAGGCAGTGTCTCCCAGTCAAAATAGAGCAACCCTGACTCCATTCATGTCTGAGTCATGGTGCCAAGTCTCCAGGATTGCAGCCTGAGAAATCTGCAAGGATTGGCTGCCTCGAGGGTTTGTGATAAAAGTCAAGCAGACCTATGCCCGATCCTTTCCTAGGAGTGTAGGAATACTTATCTGAGAATTATAGGATTCAAGACACAGGCTGGGAGACTCTTCGGTTGTTAGTTTGGGTTGCTTTTGTTTAACAAAGACCTGTGTTGTTATTTGTGAGTCCTCATGGAAACAAACAGAAGTCTGGTGTTTTGTGATCAAAGGCAGGAAGGGTCTTGAAACACAACACTTACAGAGCATGGGTTTTGGGAAGTCTTCTGAACACCCTGATCCTTCCGCAAAGCTTAGAGAAAGGGGCCGTGCGTAGTGCTCCAGCTCTCCTGCCCTGACTTTCACCCTCCCTTTCTTATCACTGGCTGCACAGAATGAGCTGCACACAGCAAGCAGGACTGCTGTGGGGGGGTCTCTGGCTCTGTCTTCAGAGTCTCAGAAGTGTGCTAGGTGTGGAAACAGCCCTTGGACAGAACGCTCCTGTCTGGACCTTTACTAAGTCCTTTCCACTCTCTCTGGTGTCCCCTGCCCCCCATCTCCGTGGGGGGAAAAAAGGAAGACAAATTATATGAATGATTTATTTACATGAAAGTGGGCGCCATCTATCGGAAATAGCTGGTATAACAGCTGCCCCCTAAGCCCTGTAAGGACATGCTTCACTAGCTTGTAATTTAGGCACTTTTGATTAAAGACCACTGGTATTTCCTAAGAGGAATTAATAGCCAGCCCCAAGAGTTCTTTGGGACATTAATCCTATATTCTCATTACGTTCCCAGGAAATGACCATTTTTGGGGAGATTAAAGACATACACATCTTGGGGGTGGGGGTGGGGTGGGATCATAGGGGTGACACTACCTATGCCTTGTTTCCTTTCTCCTCCACAAAGCCTGGACTCTACTAAAGGGTGCAGTGTGGCTTTAAATGCTATCAATGGCAGCCTGCATGCGTGCCTGTCCCAAAGTTGAGGGTTTGTGGCCAGCAGCAGGTGCATGGCTGGTGGAAAGATCCCAGGAATGGGTTGGGAGAGCTGGACAGAGCTGTCCTCAACTGCACACCAGGCTGGAATGATTAATACCATTCTCTTCGGGCTTGACGTCAGTGACTGGCCCGCTAGTCGGGTTGGATGACTGTGTCCTAGACCTTCTGCCTTTTTTCCCCTTCAATTTAGATGATAGGTTAATTTCAGAGCTGAGTGCTGCTGTGAAAAAGTCAGTGTGAGCAGATGAGCCATCTCAGCTGCTGAATTTCAGGACACGCACCTTTGGGGGACAGTATGTGCTCCTGGTTGCTTTGAGCCAACTTTCTTACCCACATTAAATTACTCTCTTAGTTACCTGAGGCTAAGGATGGAGGGCTTAGGCTGTGACTAAGACCTAATTGTACTTCCTCTCTGTCGATGTTTGATAAACTTCTTTGAAAAGTTTTCCAATTTCACCTTTATTAATAACCGGAACCAACCAGACATGGTGGTACATGCCTTTAATATCAGCACTCTGGGAGGCAGAGGCAGGCGGATCTCTGTGAGTTCAAAGCCAGCCTGGTCTATAGAGTGCGTTCCAGGATAGCCAGAGCTACATAGTGAGCCCCCGTCTCAAAAATCAACCAAACAAACAAACCACAAACAACAGACCAGTGCTATATGTTCTGTGACAGTTAGCCTCGTAGGACATGGCATCAATAGTGGTGGGCGTGACAATGTTATTAGAGTCATAAGCTGAAGATCTAGTCCCTGGCAACCTCAGCAAGCTACGGTCACCTGTCCTTATATACCAATAAGGAGACACTTAATAGTGAAAAGCTGAGAAAGAAAATTTATCCAATGTGGCCATATTGAGAAATAAAAAGTGTCAGTGACCCATGCCCCTGACCCCAGTTCATCCTTGTGTGTGGGGAGCGCTGACTTAAGGCTTAGGTTTAAATAGAGGGCAAGAGACATACATAACTAAGCAGTTCTGGTCAAGGTGTGGTCCTGTCTATCACTGACCCATCATTGTCCTAGCTCCAGTCTGTCCTGGAAGTTGGTCCCCTGAATTGTCAGAACTGTATGGAATCTGTTCCTAGGAAGCAAATCCTTTCTCTGACTAGCACAGGGCTTCAGCCTTTTCTTTCCTCCAGCATGAAAGAAAACTCTGGAGAAAGTGTGTGTGCACGCGTGCGTGCGTGCGTACGTGCGTGCGTCCATGATTGCGTGGTTCTTCATTTTTTAGTAGTCTGATAGCTGGAGGAAGGGATACACATCTGTGTTTCTTTAGATATCCTTTCTCTTGCCATGGTGGTCAAAGCAACATCTCTCTGTTCCACAGATCCTGCTGAAAATCCAGTTGTCGCCATCTCCTAGAAAATACTGAGTACTATGAACAAAGAGCAGCTCCTTACCTGCTCCACAGAGAAGTAGCTCAAATTAGACCTTGAATACATGTCAAGACCCATTTCCCTAGAGCTTACCACACTTTCTTTACTGCAAATACTTAGCCAGAGTTGCGAGTTCCTTGAGGGCAGGAGTCTATCTTAATTTTTGAGGTCAGATACACAATATATGGGCATTCTATATTTGTTGTGAGATCAAAAGAATCCATCCTTAAAAGGATGACAAGTAGAACTGTGGACTACTGGAACACCCAGAATACCAGAGAAGGGTCATCCCACCACAGCCACCGGCCAGGCCAAAAAGGCTGAGCAGATTCAGGGAATCCTGAAGTTGTCCCCCTGAAGATGGCTATAGAGCTGGGAGTGTAGCTTACTTAGGGCTGGAGAGCTTGCCTAGTTAACAGCTGTAACTCTTGGGGAATTTCAAATTCTTCAGTTCCTTTGACCTTTTGATTTCTACCCTGAGGCTCCAGGGAGCTGACTCTGTTCACCTTTGGTTTCCACATCCAGCCAGTCTGGTCGACGCCTGATTTCTTCCTCTCTGGGACTAAGCACTGAATCTTTCTGGTTATCTTGACTCTGGCTTGACTGACAACCCTGCAGTTCTAGCACTAAACTTCTCCCCCCATACAACACTAGAAAAGTAGGAGAAATCACATCCTGATTTTAAGTGGTTCCATCGACTATGAGCAGAAATCCTTCCGCTAGGCATGAAGGTTGACAATTCTTGTAATCCCAGCACTCAAGAAGCAAAGGGAAGAAGACTGCTGTGGTTGGAGGCCTAACTTAGGCAGAAATTCCAGGCTGGCCTGGACTATGGAGTCCTCTGCCCACCTCTACAAAGGAAACAACCACTTGCCCCGCAACACAAGCTGCATTGCGTACGATGTGGGTCTGCGCGTTATAGATCTGCTCTTTGGTTTTGTAGGAGAGTCAAAGGCCTCAGGTATTTCTTCCCAGGTCCCCAGGATGACTGGTCCAAACCTTGTGAGGAGCTGTGGAATGTTTTAGAAACTGGCTCTCCAGTAGGGAGGAAATGGCTTTGTAGTATCTGTCAGTAAACATTCATCCACCACCCACCCATGGACCATTTCAGCTATCAATTTAATGTCAAGAGATGCACACTAATACACCATTATTTAGTATTTCCAGCCTAAAGATATGTAACATAAGTAGCACTAACATAATAGTGTAACGAAAAGTCAAGAGCAAATGATGGCTTGGGGAGTATGTATGCACCCGCTGCCTCTTTATTAAAATACCTGGTGTCATGTATCCAAGGCCTTGAACTCTAGTTGAGGATAACCTTGGTCTCCAGTACCTCCTTCCTTCACTGCCGGAATTACAGATGTGTGTACCACCCTGTCCAGAATATTCCATTTGTTATTAAGATTATTTAACTGCAGACATACATGACTCAGTGTTTTGAGACTCCATTTCTTAAAGAAACAAGTTTTCTTTTTGAGATAGGGTCTCACTATGTAGCCCTGGCCCTGTAGCTCTATTGTCTTAAACACAAGGATATTTGTCTGCTTCTGCTACCCAAGTGCTGGAATTAAAAGCATTTGTCACCATGCCTGACCACTTTGTATGTGTCCAAGGCACATTCACTGTTGTAACACTTTTCAGAAATTCATTCTTTTTTTAACAGATGAACTATATTCCACTAAGTGGATATACCAAATTTTACTTACTTGTTCATCAGCTCATAGATATTTTAGTTATTTGTATTTTAGGCTATTATGAAAGCTGTGATGAACACGTATTAAATGTTTTTAAAGATTTTTTTTCTGTTTTGCCTGCATGTATATGTGTGAACCACATGTGTCTGGTGCCCATAGAGGAGAGGGCATTGGATCTCCTGGAGCTGGAGTAATGAATGGTTTTGAGCCACCATGAGGGGTCTAGGTAGGGACTAAGTTCTGGTCCTCTGAAAAAGTAGTAAATACTCTTAGCTTCTGAGCAATCTTTCCAGCCTCCCCCACTCCACCACCACTTTCTTTTAAAGACAGGGTCTCCTTTTCATGATGGTGGCAGCCATCAGGTGAGCCAAGATGGGTGCATACAAATACATCTAGGAGCTATGGAAGTAAAGCAGTTCGACATGATGTGCTTCCTCCTGAGGGTCTGCCCAGGCAACACCTCTCACGCTCTGTTCCTCACAGGGCTAGCAGCCCCACCTGTCCAGATAAAGTGCATAGGCTGGGATATAAGGCCAAACAAGGTCATGTCATATACAGGATTTGTGTCCAAGTGGTGGCTGCAAATGCCCAGTTCTAAGGGCGCGACTTATGGCAAGCCTCTCCATCACAGTGTTACCCAGCTTAGGTTTGCTGGAAGCTATCAGTCTGTTGCGAAAGAGAGAGCTGAAGCTGGACACTTTGAGAGTCCTGAAGTTGGGTTTATGAAAATTCCATCTATAAATTCTTGTAGGTAATCCTCATTGATTCATTCCATAAAAGTAATAGAAGGAACCCTGCCACCCTGTCCACAAGCACGGAGAGATGCGTGGGCTGACCTCCGTGGACTGCAAGAGCCATGGCCTTAGAAAAGTGCTGCAAGTCCCACTACACTATTGGTGGCTGCCTTGCATCCTGGAGAAGGCGAAATACTCCCCAGCTCCACCATTACGGCTAATGCACACAATGTTTGTAAAATTCATATCCAATAAACAATTTAGGACAGAAAAAAAGGGAAAGAAAGGCAGTGTCTCACTATGTAGCCCTGACAGACTTGGTGCTATGCATTCTAGTCTCAAATTCCTGAGAGATCTGCCTGCCAACTGCAGAGGTTGAAGGTATGCACCACCATACCTGGCATGCATTGCAAGCTGATGGCAGTGAGAGTATGTGGCAGAAACTCTTCACAGCACAGAACCAGGAAGGGAGAGTGGAACTGGAATGGGGTGGGGGTGGGGGCAGGTATAGTCTTCAAAATCCTGGCCCTAGGGACCTACTTTTGTCAGCTAGGCCCCACCCCTTAAAGGTTCCACAGCCTTCCAAATACCATCACCAGCTGTGAAATAAGCATTCAGAACCCGAGCCTGTAAGGGACATTTCAAATCCAAACCATAATAGTAGCCCCAGCGGGTCTGGTCTTTTCAACTTTTAAAAAGTATTTATTTTCATATTTTATATGTCTGACTGTTTTCTTGAATGAGTATATGTGCACAGGAGCCTAGAGAGCCCAGAGATGGTGTCAGACGCCTGGAACCGAAGTTACAACTTTGTGAGCCACCATGTGGGTGCTGGGAAACAGACCCCAATGCTCTGCAAGAGAAGCATGCGCTCTGATCTGCTGAGCTTTCTCTCCAGTGCCCTGTCCAACTATTTAAGCACTGCCGGATTATTTTCCATAGTAGCTATATCTACCTGCAATGTATGAGCAGGGTTCCAACCTGTCCACATCTTCTCCGATACTTACTTTTCATTTTTTACGACAATTTAAATATTATTTAACAACCAGCTTTAAGATAGTTTACGACTGAACAATCCATTCTCATCACCTGGCACGAGCCAGCTCTAGCACACCACCGCTTGCAACCTAAGGAAAACCCCACCTTTTCTCTAGTCAGGTTTTTGTTCACAATAGTGTGTTCAATGGGTTTGACTTTCCTTCTTACGCTGTTTTTCCCCTTACAGAAAATTAGACAAAAGGTCTTGGGTCGGGGCTGGAGAGATGGCTCAGTGGTTGAGAGCACTGGCTGCTCTTCCAGAGGTCCTGAGTTCAATTCCCACATGGTGGCTCCCAACCATCCATAGTGGGATCTGATGCCCTCTTCCACCATAAAGGTGCACATGCAGATAGAGCACTCATATACAGAAAATAAATAAATAAAATCTTTAAAAAAAAGGTCTTGGGTCCCTTCTCTTTGGGAATGGAGATGATTTTTAACTGCTGGACAAGCCACAAAGTTTTCAGCTCCCACCAAGCATTGGAGAGAGAACAGAGTGTTTTCTCTCACACATTTGTATTGTGGAGCAAAAATAAACCCCAATCATATCTTCCTGACACCCAGATGCATCTTCTGGATGAGCCCTCAAGCAGTTGCTGCAACAGGGCAAACATCTGTGGTCTGTTTCGACATAATTTGATGTAATCAGGGTTAATTTTGATGATATAGTAACCCTGAAGACTTTTTTTTTAAACTGGATTACTGTTGGGTCAACAATCATGCGGCATTACATTTAGTGGCTGAAACAAAAGCCAGAATTAAAACAGCTTCCGGCTCAGCCCCCTTCTAACCGACAGCTCCACGGGGATTAGACATATAAAGCATATTAAACACAATTGACTAAAAAAGGAAAGCAGTTGAAGTCCAATGACATGCAAGCATATCTAGGGTCTAGTATATCTCAGAAGAACTGGAAATTCGTTTGTTGTTTTCTTTTCCTAGAGTGGTTAGAAATATGTTGGCAGCAATTGTAATGTAATATTTTCATAATGTTCTAGGGGAAAAAAAACCTCAAGATTTTCCTCTGAAATTTCTCTGATCCAATCAATGAACTTAGCAGTTAACAATTCCTGTTTTCAATAAATGTTTTTTAAATTGTTTGAGATGGCACGCTCTGGCATACACCAGGGTTGAAAGAGTGTGGTGGCCAGGTGTGATGGCACATGTCTTTAACCCTAGCACTCAGTAGGCAGAGGCAGGTAGATTTCTGTGAGTTCCAGGCCAAGACAACATGTCAAGACCTTGTCTGATGATGATAAATGTGTGTACAAAGCCCAAAACATATAGTTCCTGAAGGTAGAATATTTAAAGATAGATGCTGTGGAAAACTATACAACATGCTGGTTCTTAAAAACCTCTTTCATCCAATGGATAGTTCCAGAATACCTGATCCCTGTCCAACCTCCTCTGTAAGTAAGCCTCATGTACTTGTTCTGTTTTTGTTGTTGTTCTATTTCTTGTGACTTAGGATATTAAGAATCCTAAAAAGCGAAGAAGACACTTACCTCTTACAGCATCTTATTTATCAGGAATTCCTCATCTAGACAATCTCCTGATTAACATAAATTCTGGTGTAACATGTGAGTATCAACAACAACAACAACAACAAACACCTAAATAGAAAAGAGAATCCTCGCCGGGTGGTGGTGGCGCACACCTTTAATCCCAGCACTCGGGAGGCAGAGGCAGGTGGATCTCTGTGAGTTTGAGGCCAGCCTGGTCTCCAAAGCGAGTTCCAGGAAAGGCCCAAAGCTACACAGAGAAACCCTGTCTCGAAAAACCAAAAGAAAAAAAAAGAAAGAAAGAAAAGAGAATCCTCTAAGTCACGCAGTCTAGTGACCCAGAGCCTCATGCATGCTGGGCAAACACTCCCCAACATTACATTCCCAGCTAACCTGTCTTCCTTTAACAGTAAAAGCAGATACCCATCTTAAGTTTACTTAAGCTCAAATGGGCGAATTTATTGATAAGAAATTGAATTATAATAAAAATACTTTTTTAAAAAAAAAATAAGAAGGGTTGGAGAGATGGCTCAACAGTTGAGTACTTTCTGCACTTTCATTGGACCTAATATCCACATTGAGCAGCTCACAACTCCAGCTCCAAAGAATCTGATGTCCTCTCTTGGCCTCCACATATACCCACACACGTGTGGCCTACACTCAGATACACACATAAATAAAAACAAAAATAAATCTTTAAAAAACAAGAGCCTCCCCTCTAAGTACTAACCAGGGAGAAAGCTGGAGAACTGGCCCCGCCCCTTGCTCATCTGTGCAGAGGGTGAACTAGCCAGGGCGATCCTGGAGAGCCCACCCTGGTGGTGAAGATGAGGAGAGCTGCTAGGCTGACCAACCCTGAGAGTACCCAGGCCCAACCCAGGGTTATGTGTTGGCCCCCCCAACATCTACCCCATCTGTGACCTGCTAGAGCACGGTGTGTGTGTGTGTGTGTGTGTGTGTGTGTGTGTGTGTGTGTGTGTGTGTGTGTTGTGAGCACTGTCATTTCTTTCTCTGACCCTTGAGACACTTAAATGAGACAGGTCCATTCTGGGTAGGTGTGTCTATCTGTTCAGCAAAGGCTTCAACAATGTTTGCTAGGAACCCATTGGCTAACTGGAGAGGGTGAGATGGGGCAAAGGAAGTGTGTTTTGTTTGGCTTTGTGTTTAGAGACATAGTCTTGATGTTCCTCTCTTGCTGGGTTGTTACTATGTTGCCCAGGCTAGCCTTGAAATCATGGCAATCCTGTGCTTTACCATCTTTAGTGCTGAGATTACAAGGTGTCCAATACCACGGCCAATTTAAAATGTTTTCTTTTTATTTCTTTTGCAATGCTGGAGATTCAACCCAGAACCTTGAACATGCTAGGAGCTCTATTACAGAGCTACAATCCAGGCTGGAAGGACAGATTGTTACTCAGTAGATATTCTAAAGGAAAAAACAAACAAACAAACAAAAACAAAACTCCACTTTTTTTAGGGTTTCTTTAAAGACAGAGTCTCTTGTAACCAAGGATGATGGTAAACTTCTGGTCTTCCTGTCTCTACCTCCTGAGGGCTTCTGGATTATAGACATGTGCCACCATGTCTGGTTTTATGAGGTCCTGGGAACTGAAACAAGAACAAATGCTCTACAACTGAGCCACACCCCCAGTCCTGCTCTTTCTTCCCCTGCACCCTTCAGAGTCTTGCTATATAGGTTCTCCTCAAATTTGTGGCTAATATTCCTGGCTCAGGGTTCTGAATATTGGGATTATAAGAATGTACCACCTCAGGCCTGAAAAATGTAATAGGTGTAAAAAAGCAACTCAGTTTTTTTTTTCAGTGTCTAGTTATCTATCATTTAAACCTCAAAAAAAAACCCACTTAGAAAAGCATGCACTTCTTTCAAATAAAAATATTATGCTTATATCCAAATATACATTACATAGGAATGGTTATTTATGTGAATGGCATCCAATTCTCAGTAAGGATTTGCCGAGAAACTACCACCTCAAGTGCAGCAGAAGAACACCAAGATGAACAAAGACTAGTTTCTTGGAACTTCCAGATCCTTCTGAGGAAAGAGGTGGGCAGATCTCTGCAGCAGTATCAGAGCACTGCTCAACAAGAGGTGTGTTCAGATGAAATCAGAAGTTATTCACCACCTCCGTGGGGACGGAAGACATATCAACTCACATTTCAACTCGCTTTTGAGTCATCAACATGGACAGGCAGAGCAGCCAATGGACATGTGTTGAATTAGATGATTTAAGTAGTAACCGCTTTAAACAGGAGGCAAGAAACTTGTCTAGAATTAGAGTAAGCTTGGAGAAAATCATAAGCTGAAAAGTGTAGCTGGAGAGCTTTTCTCTCTGGGTCCCACCAAGTCCCGCCAGTCCCGGAGCCCACTTATAAAATAAACACACAGACGCTTACATTATTCAAACTGCTTGGCCATTAGCTCAGGCCTATCATTGTCTAGCTCTTACTCTTATATTTAGCCCATTTCTATTAATATATACTTTGCCACGTGGCTCGTGGCTTATTGGTACATCTTGCTTGTCCTGGCGGTGGCTCCAGGCAGTCTCCCTCTCTGCCTTCCTGTTCCCTCAACTCTCCTCTCTGTTAGTCCCACCTATACTTCCTGTTTGGCTACTGGCCAATCAGTGTTTATTTATACAGAGCGATATCCACAGCAGAAAAGCCTCAGCAATTTCATCCCAATCCCTCTGAGTTTGCCTCTGAATTTCTTTCTGCTGGATGATATTAACCAAATACCATATGCATGGCACATTGTTAGGCCCTGGAGATATAATGGTGAAGCAGTACAGATCCATTCTTGAGAAGTCACCTGCCAAGTCATTGTATTCAAGAAGCAATGCTAGGAGAGATGTCACAGAAATCACCTTTAGAAACACAGATCATAAAGACAGACTATTAGTTGAACCTCCAGATTTTTGTCTGTTTTGAGAGCATCTCACTATGAAACCTCAAACTAGCTATTCTCTTGCCTCAGCCTCCCGAGTGCTGGGATTTCAGGCATATACCACCAGGTTTGGCCCATTACTTTTTAAAAACATATTTTTTTTTAAATAAAAGAGCCTCATGTAGTTCAGGCTGGACTTGAACTCATTATGTAGCTGAGGATGACCTGGAACTTCTCATTCCTCTGCATCTACCTCTTAAATGATGTGATTATAGGAATGTACTACTATACCTGGTTTATGCAGTGTTGGAGATTGAACCCAGAGTTTCAAGTATGCTAGGCAGGTACTCTACCAACTGAGCCACACTCCCAGACTCCAATATTACTTTCAATTTCTGTTTTGATCCTATGTTTTTTTGTTTTGTTTTGTTTTGTTTTGGTGTGTTTGTGGTCATTAATCAACCAACAGCCCATTATGGCTTTTTAAAATACTAACTGGTACTCGTTAGTACCTAGAAAAATGATAGAAGTTGTTTTGAATAAAGTTGACATGTCTAGGGGTGCTGGCATGGAAAAGGAAGGGGAAGCACCTGGACACTGATGCACTGCTAGTCTAAGAGGAACCAGAGTGTGAGAAAAACACATACACAGAGAGGAGGAAATATGGGACAAGTGTTGGAGGAAGAGCAATGTGGGGTGAGAGCTATTGCAAGCTGTGATGCCAGGGTCCCCGGGGGTATCATTCTGCAGGCTCGCTTTCCCATATTTCACATAGGTACATAAAAATCAGCTTAAAAGTCCAGGGAACAAATAGGCAAGGTTGCATATACCTCTAATTCCAGAAAGTGGGAGGCTGAGGCAGGTTGCCCCAAGTTTTGAAGCAGGCCTGGTCTATATGTCCTGGCTGGCATGGGAAGAACAAGTCTCAAACAACAGCAACAACAGAGAATACAGAGGACAAATCCTTCTTTGAGTAGGACATTTGTATAGTTCAGTATCCTTTATTATACACACACAGACTCAAAACCCCTCTGAACTTTTCTCAGTGCAGAGTTAAACTCTTGCTCACTAGTTACTTGAGATGACTGTTTCAGAAAATTACAATTATGGGCTGTTCTACCCCAGACATACTCAATCAGTTTAAACAATAACCTCTGAGAAAGACTGTATGAACTGGGAGTCCCCAAGATGAGCAGGTGTGGTGATATTTTGCTTGTGCTCTAACAAAGCTTGCCTGGAGATCAGAGTGTGGAGCTAGCCACTAGTTAACCATAGAGGCCAGGAAGTGGTGGCACATACCTTCAATCCTAGCACTTGGGAGGAAGAAGTAGGAAGACCAGGAGTTCAAGGCCACCCTGGGCTACATGAGATTGATCCAGTCTAAAAGAGAAACAGAGCCAGGCGGTGGAGGCTCATGCCTTTAATCCCAGCACTAGGGAGGCAGAGACAGGAAGTGATATGGCTGGGCAGAGAGAGGAATACAAGGCTGGAGGAGACAGGAGCTTACCCCCTTTCAGGCTGAGGAGTTGGTGGAGCTGTGGCTTGCTCCTTTGTCTCTCTGATATTTCAGCATTTACCCCTATATCTGACTCTGGGTTTTTATTATTAAGACCAATTAGAATTCATGCTACAAGTGCGCATTCATAGTTATCTCTATCCAGAGAGTGCATTACTGGGTGTGGCCCAATGAGTGGTCAATAAAAGTTTATTGACCTGAACTGAGTACTCAGAAAGACTTTAAAGGAAAAGCCACAGAGAGCCACTGCCCTGAAATAACTGATTCTGCCTTTCATGTATACAACATTTACCCATGAATCAAAACCTAACGTTCAAAATTTTCAATGTATTTCCTCATAACCTTACTAGGTATAAAACTTGATTTGACATGAATATATAATATGTAATACACACACACACACACACACACACACACACACACACACACACGTTAGTTAATATAGGTATGCTTTTATTTTTAATTTTGAAAGAGTTTCCATTAAGGGACCTTACATTTGGGTGGTGCTTTCAACTTATGAAAGCCTGCCATATAATCTCACTGTTCTCCCAACACTATAGGAGTTGTACTCTTACTTTGTAGGTAGCTTGTAGACTTCAGATTAAATAACAAGCTGAGGGTAACACAGCCAGAAAAAAATGGACTTAAACTAGGGTCTTCTACAACTAGGACCATTTCCTTGGCACCAAATACTCAGAAAATGTTCTGGCGGGAAATTTAACCCATCCGTTTCCCAGTACAAGATCCTGTAATTCAGAATACAGCAGGTAGTAATTACATTTACAGAGATCACTGACCAGACATATGCTAACTGTATGGAAACCAGGTCTTGCCTTTTATTTTTTGAGACAGGTTTTTTTCTGTGTAACAGTCCTGGCTGTCCTGGAACTCATGTTTTAGACCAGGCTGGCCTTGAACTCACAGAGATCCACCTGCCTCTGCCTCCTGAGTGCTGGAATTAAAGGCATGTGCCACCACCACCTGACTCAGGTCTTATCTTTTAAGGTACTACAAAGAAAATGCTATGTATTAGTGGTAATCTTCAGTGGAATAATGTGGTGTGTTTCAACTCTGTCTCATGCTGTGGGTAAATGACCTATGGCTGGCTATATTTGTCATCCAAAAGTGAAGGAGACTGGAATTGCTTCGGCTTCCTCTCAAAGTGTAGTCAAGATTCTTTAGTAGTATTTACAGGAGACATAGCACCCACCACAGGCTATAGGTAGACAGTGATGCACAGGTGACCTCAAAGTTCTCATACCAAGAATGTCATCATTAAGCCAGGCTTAATCTCAGCACTCGGGAGGCAGAGCCAGGTGGATCTCTGTGAGTTCGAGGCCAGCCTGGTCTACAGAGCAAGATCCAGGACAGGCACCAAAACTACACAGAGAAACCCTGTCTCGAAAAACCAAAAAAAAATGTCATCACAGGACACACACTTACACACTTTGGGAGCCCCTGAGTAAACAGTGGAGGGAAGCTTTTAGTTTCCAAAGAGCCACATTTGAAGGACACTTATGAGGAGTGACCTGAAGGGGGATACCACCTTGTCCATCTGAGCTCTGTATTGGAGAAGAGAAGGCTTGAGAGAAGCAAGAGTGTCACTGCATTTCCCATAGTAATGAACTACACACAAGTTTAGTTTCTAATAATTCTGAGGATAGAAAAAGTTCTCTTAAGGTGGTGAGTTCAGGCTAGTGTAGCAAGTGGGTGAATGTCTGGTGAGCATGTGTGAGGTCCTGGGTTCAATTGCCAATACTGCAATCAACCAAAACAGGAAGCAACCCATCCAATCTCCATTCTAGGAGAGTAGAATCAAGGTAGTGGGTTGCTATTAACTGAACTACTTACAAGGGTAGTTGGCAAATTACCAAGAATTTAGGGAATACAGAGAAGATAGTTTATATATGTTGGCTGGGAAATAGGATATGATATATTTTTGTTTTGTTTTGTTTTGAAATTAGTATCCTAACAAAAACAGAAAACCAGCATTTCTTGTTGGGCCAGCATATGGACAGGTTGAGTCAGCCATAGTTGTAATAGCCCAAGTACTGCCAAATACAAATGCACTAAGTGCTGTGTACTTATAGTTAAAAAAAAAGCCAAGCCAAACCAACAAACTGCTGTTTCTATTATCAGAGGAGTATTTTTCAAATAACAAATGTCCAACACTTTGGGAGAGTATCAGTAATTCTCAACCAAGTTCTATGTACATTTTAAGGTAATCCAAAGAAGAAAACAGGGAAAATATGATTATAAACTCATTTAAGAATTGAGGCTGGCTAGAGATGGACCTCAGTTGGTTGAGTGCTTGTCTAACATGAAAGGAAGCCTGGATTTGACTCCCAGGACTACAAAAGCCTGGCATGGTAGTGCAAACCTGTAATCCTAGCACTTGGGCGGGAGGTAGGAGGACTAGGAGCTCAAGGCCATCTTTAGGTACATATGAGTACCAGGCCAGCCTGGGCTACATAAGGCCCTATCAGGAAGGAAGGAAATAAAGGTGAAGCAAAGCCTAGTGGTACATGCCTGTAATCCCAGCACTTGGGAGGCTGAAGGAAGAGAACCATAGCTTTGAAGCTAGCCTAGGCTACACATTGTGACCTGTATCCATCATCCATCCACCCTGAGGTTAATTGAAGTATAGTAAGCTAAAGAAAACTGCTTAGCCTAGTGTCCTTTGCCCCATTTCCAGTTTCTTTTTATTAGAATGTATTTAAACTCAATTGTGTTTCTTTTCAATTTTAATTCCCTTCTCCCTGTGTAGAACAGGGAAATTAAGAGGTCAAAGTTGTGTTTTACAACATGCTGGGGTTTAAGATGCAACATTCTTTGGTTACTAGGAAGTTCTGGTTTTAGTTTCTTTGAAGGCTGAGAGCTTTATTTGTAGTTTCTCTCTCTTAACTAAGCTATCTTTTATTTAACCAAATAAATTTCAAGACCACTCTGATACGAGAGCACAGTTTATAATATACTGTTTTATGAATTAAGAAAATAAGACACATGAAAACATTTTAGAAACTGTAAACCAGTGTCCAAATGATAGTCATAAAACTAACAACAAATACACAGACTTAAGGCTTTAGGAAAAAGTTACTGAAGAGTTTGCCTGAACGTCAGTTTAGGAAGCACCTGGCAGCCTTTCTATAAAGGCTTCCAGAATCTACTCCACATGCTAATAAAAGCTGTAAATTCACTAGACTCCAAATAGAACTCTAAATAAGAGTTCTTTGGAACCATAACTGATAAGGGATTCCAGGGTTCCTGGCTACCAGAGAATGTCCAGCTTCCAGGAGGCAGTGTGGACCATGACCTGAGAAAATGTTACTCATGGAAGTTTTACTAACTCATGTTAACACAGGGTAATCGAGGATGCTTTTTGCTCATTTCTTAGTGCTTTTCCTAATTCTTAATTTGCCATGTAAAAGGGGAAGAAGTTACAACTGGATATTAATCTCACCTGTTTTCTTTGTAATTATACATAGCTTAGATTGCAGACTGAATACAAATATTGATCAGAAGCCAAAATACCCCCACACATTTACCAATTAAATCAGTCTTTCAACTGTGTTTTTATGTTACTTCATCCACTTATTAAAACAAATATATGAATAAATAGCAATGTAATCCAAATGAACATCTTTCATCTACAATTATCTGAAGCAAGAAGTTTAAAGATGGGTAGAGTTACTCCATGAATCTTCGACGCCTGTTCAGTCATGCTTGAATGTCTAGATTCAGTTTATACAGAAGATGAATGGAAAACACTGGAATTGTAAAGGGAAGCTTCTGTCAGAGACTGGACACAGTCAACTAGCTCCTTGCTGACTTGTGACAGTTATGCAGTCTCTGGGACAGGTCAAACGGTGAGAGTAGAGATCTAGAATGGATTCCTCACACAATTACGTTCTCCTCAGATCAAAACCCTGACAACTGCTGCCAGCCCAGAAGATAGTAACAGGGAAATTCCAAACTTTGAAACGACAATGGGAACTACTGATAAAGAAAATATAAGCTAGGCGGTGGTGCTCACACCTTTAATCCTATCCCAGCACTCAGGAGGCAGAGGCAGGTGGATCTCTGTGAGTTTGAGACCAGCCAGGTCTACAGAGTGTGTTTCAGGACAGCCAGGGCTACACAAGGAAACTCTGTCATGAAAAACAAACAAGAACAACAACCAACCAACCAAACAAACAACAAACCCCAAACCCCCAAAGAATATACTCTTGAATTGCTGAGGTTATCATTTAGAGGCAATACTTAAAAATGCTGGAGAAATAGAATCTCATTTCTTTCTCATTGGAAATTAGTCTTTCAAGAAAAATCTAACAACTTAAATCAACCTTTTAATACATAAAACATTGTAAGAATACTTCTATGGGGCTAGAGAGATGTCTCAGCAGTTAGGAGTATTTGCCCAATCATGAGTACCAGAGGTTCCCCACCACCCTCCTCCCCACACACACAACACACAACACACACACACACACACACACACACACACACACACACACACAATCTCTGTAAGTGCAGCTCTGAGAATCCAAAACTACCCTCCTTCATCAGAAAGATGGGGAGATACTATGTAGTGTAATTCTATGCTATTAAACTATACTTTTTTCATTAAAAATTACTGGTATAGTGCTAGGTGTTGCTTTATGTGCATGCCTGTAAATCCCAGCACTCAGAAGTGCCAAGGGCCATGGGAGTATACAGCAGGTGACAACTAGTATTTAACAGGTCAACCCACCAGATGAATAACTCTGTTGGGGAGCCCCATTAGGCAAAGTCTGTGGGGTCACTGGCTGTGGAAACTGGTTGTTCTCTGTCTGTAACTTTCTCATGTGCCACCTCTTACCTCCCTAAAAAGAACAGCTGTGGAGTTCCTTCCACAGCCCATTGGTAGTGTGTTTTACATCTTTGAGCACACTTATGGCTGTGGATGGTCAGGAAGATGATTTCTGCTTAAGCTGTATAATTCTGATACTAGAATATTTTTTCATAAATGACACTGGAAAGCAACAGTATTCTCAGAGACAGCTAATTTTAGACTTCAGAACTAATTCAAAACAGACTAGCTGCCCCTGAAGAGAATACACAAACACTAAGTTCCAGGTGTTTATTGATGAATCAAGGTCAGACTTGAAGCAACTTTGGTAGACATAACCCCCTGCAGTAATTCTCTTTCTGCATGCACCACAACCACTCAAAGTTCAGCCAACTGTTATTGTTAAGTCCTGAATTTCAATGTTATTCTCTCTCTGGGAATGCTAACCACTCAGGCTACATGCATGGCCAATTGTTACTCACAGGCCAGTCAATGTGACCTTCCTAGCCTGAGAGAAACCGTGTGATTCCTTACATGTATGAGTTTGGCTCTGTCTCTGATTGTTTACTCAAGAAATTCTTTGTGACCCTAAAAATGTAACTCATGTGTGTGCAGAGTTTGACTGTGGGAGGAGCCAGTGAGCGATGTGAAGGAACTGTGGAAAGAGCTGTGCAATGAATGAGTGTGTGTGTGTGTGTGTGTGTGCGCGCGCGTGCGCGCGCGCATGCTAAAAGAGAAATGTAGCTGAGTGGGTGGGAAGACATAGAAAATGTAGTTGTATAGAGAAGAAATATGTATGTAGGAGATGTATGTGAGGGAAGACATGTGACGATATGGTGAAAGAGCTATGTAAATGATAGGTATAGCTGTGGCTGTGTGGAGATTTGTAACTGTGTGGAGACATGGAAAATGAAGCTGTATAGAAAAGCGATGTGCTGGGCGGTGGTGGTGCATGCCTTTAATCTCAAGCATGTGGGAGGCAGAGCCAGGTGGATCTCTGTGAGTTTGAGGCCAGCCTGGTCTACAGGGCAAGATCCAAGTCAGGCACCAAAACTACTCAGAGAAGCCCTGTCTCAAAACCACCACCACCACCACCACAACAACAAAACCAAGAAGGAAAAAAAAATCGATGTAACTGCAAAAGAGATATGTGGCTGTGTGGAGAATGTAACAATGTGGAATGTAACTATGTGGAGACAGAGATTTTCAGAGAGAAGATCCTTTATTATTTATGTATATATATACATTTATTTATCTTTATTCATTTTACATACCAACCACAGATCCACCTCTCATCCCTCCTCCTGCTACCCCCTTACCCCTTCTCCCCTTTCCCCCTTCTTCAACAGGGTAAGTTCTCCCATGGGGGGACATGTTTTAAGACAAAATAAAAGAGGTTACCATCAGAAAGTATTTCCTTATTTACCTGTCAGATAGATAGAAACTTATTTCTAAATACCCTCCCTCAGATAAAAGGTCTCCTAAAGTCCCACTACTCTGAGGTCCTTTGTTCATTACCCTGGAGCAGTTCTGGGAGCTGGCCTCCTGGGCTGTGTTACAGGAGGCTAAAGGAGAGGATCTGTATTTTTAGGCCAGCCTTAGTAACATAGTGAGACTCTGTCTGAGTTAACTTTTCTTTTGCTGTGAAGAGACACCATGATCAAGTAAGGAAACATTTAACTGGGGGCTTGCTTACAGTTTCAGAGGGTGAGTCCATGACCTTCACGGTTAGGAGTATGGCAGCAGGCAGGCACTGGAGCAGCAGCTCAGAACTTACATCTTATCTGCAGGTTTGGAGGCAGAGACTGAGCCTGGAGTGGGATTTTGAAGCCTTAAAGCTCACTTTCCATGACACACCTCCTCCAACAAGGCCACACCTCTTGATCCCTTCCAAAACAGTTCTACCAACTGAAATAAGTGAGTCTATGGGAGCCATTCTCAGTCAAACTACCACAGACCCCTTTTACACACATACTCAGGTTAACTGAGGCATAGTGAGCTTTTAAATTGCTGCGCTTCATCATGACATTTTCATACATGTATACAATTTATTTAGATCACATTTACATCTCTCTTTACCCTCTTTTCTGTTCCTTCCCACTGGTTCCTTTCCTCTTAAATAGGTCCCCCTACTATTGTTTTTTATATATAAATCTAGAAGGGCATAATCCCAGAGCTGGTCTACAAATTGAGTTCTAGGCCAGCCAGGGTCACACAGTGAGAGCCTGTTTCAAAACAAACAGAAATCTATATTCTACAGGAAAGAAAATGTGGTATTTGCCTGAGTTAGGCTTATTTTGCTTAACAGGATCTCTAATCCTCCCCATTTTCCTGCAAATGACCTAATTTTGTCTGTTTAAGGTGGATGGAATACCCCACTGTGCACATAAATCACATTTTCCTTGTTCACAGACACCTAGGCTGGTCTGTATTTTGGCTACTGTGAATAGTGCAACAGTAAGGATGGGTGTGATGTATCTCTGTGGAGCGCTGCTTCTGATTCCTTTTGGTATATATCCAGTTGTACAGCGGGACCATATGGTGGTTTTATTTTTAGTTGCCTTTTAAAAAAAGGAATCCCCAAATTGATTTCCATGGTGGCTGAACTTACATTCCTACCAGCAGTGTATAAAGGATTCTTTTCTCTATATCCTCACCAGCATTTGTTATTTTCTTGATGACGGCCATTCTGATGGGTGAAATGGATTCTCAATGCACTTTTGATTTTCATCTCCTTTATAGCTAAGGATGTTGAGCAGTTTTTTTGTATTTATTGGTCATTTGTCTTTCTTCTTTTTTAAAACTTATACTTCTTTTGAGAATTGTCTGTTCAATGAATTTGCCCACCGATTGACTGGATTATTTGTTCTATTAATGCTAAAATCATGCATTTATTTTCTATATGCAGACATATACAGTTATTTATATGTTAGCTGACAAGTGGATATTTTAAGTTGTTCCCTGTTATATTACCTGAAAGCCAGTTTTGTTTTATTATTTTCATCACTTTTCAAAAACAATATCATCACCTGACACCAGTATTTGTTTTTGTCCAACTATTGGAAAAACACAAGTACTGGGTCAAAGATGGAAATCTCTAGGCATGTGACAAGTGTTTGGCTCCAACCAGACTCTCACTGTGTGAACAACAGTCAAGAAAAGAAGGGTCAAGTATGAAGTTTTGGAAAGACTTTGCTGAAGGTCTTGGCAAAAGGCACAAAACAATATACATTTGATGTCCTAAAATCTTTCGGCCCCACATCACACACGGAACATGCTGAAATCTATGTTCAACTGTCAATTCCCTGACTTCACCTTCAGAAACTCAGTGTGTACGAGGCACTGTGAATGATCTAAAGATTAAACAGTTCTTAGTGACTATGTCCAACACAGACTGAGGAACAGAAGGGTCCTCAGTTTATCTACTGCAAAGTGAATTTTGCTGATGAAATAACTGCAAACCACACAGATGACTTTGCTTGCCTGAGACTCCTCAGATAAACTGATGCAAAGACTGGAACATGGAACTTCTAACCCAGTACTCTTTCCATCATGGCTGTTGTGGGGTCAAGATTAGAGTTTCTTGAAAAATCACGAGAGGCATGATTCCTAGTGGCTTTGGAACTGCTAGGGCTGAGAACAGACTCTGGAAAGTTGTTTTCTGCCCCCGACACTTGCACTATGACATGCACACCCTGTCCCCACAAATAAATAACTGTAATAATTTAAAAATAAATCTTCTCTCCCTTTAGTCATCCAAGTGTAAAGTTAAGTATCACTGTTTTCCAAAGGTGACTTTTCTAGGAAGCTTATTATCCTTTACACAGCTTCCTATCTTACATCACTTTTGAAATAATACATTTACTTCTTATTATGTGCCTTTTCCAATAGATTATAAATTCCATGAAGTGTCACTTCTGCTTCATTCACAGCTGTTCAGCACCTAGCACAGTACTGGCATACAAAAGAAGCTCAAACAGTATTCTTTTAATACACAAATGGACTTCCCTTTCTAATCACAGCTACAGCAAGTCTTATCAAAGTCCTAATTATCCCTCTTAAACGTTCCTAAACTTAGTATGCAAACCCAGGGCTTAAAGTCCCAGGGAAGTAGACTGGAGCTGGGATTTTAGCTTAGCAAGCATTCTGATTAGAGAGATTCAGCCATGGAATGAGCATCTTTACAAGAAAAAAGCAGATGGCCCAGGTACAGAGGTGTTGTCTGAATTAGGTAGGTCAACCCTGTCAACCTCTTAGGTGTCTTTTAACAATGAGGGTCTGAAGTTCATTCTTTTCAGCTGTTCTTTTGAATTAGGTTAAAATAAGGAACATAAACAAACTGGTTAAGAACTAGCCTAAGAGAGGGCCAGGTTTCATGATGCACCTCTGTGGTCAAGGCCAGTTTGCTCTGCTTAGTAAGTTCCAGGACAGCCAGGGCTACACAGACAGACTGTGTTACTCCCTAACCCCCAAAGGATAATAAACTCAACAGGGGCTGGAGAGATGGCTCAGCAGTTAAGAGCACTGGCTGCTCTTCCAGAGGACCAGGGTTCTAGTCTCAGCACCCACACAGCAGCTCACAATCTCTAACTCCAAATTCCAGGGGATCTGATGTCCCCCTTTGGCCTCTGTCAGCACCAGGCATGCAACTGGTGCACATACATACACGCAGACAAAACAACCATATACCTACAATTAAATTTAAAAAATAATTAACCTGAGAGCTATCTAATGAAACTTTAAAAATTAATTACTTTAGGAATGCATTTCCTCTTTTAGTTATTTGACACACATAAATTCTACTGAGTATACGACCAATAATAGGTCCATGTAAGTGAAACCCAGTGCAGGCTAAAGCACTGACACAATCATCTGTAGAAGTGTGAGACACCCATACCCCACTCTCAGCTCAGATCAAACCCAGAGCCCAAAGCATGCGAGCAAATGCTCTAACCCGGAACTACATTTCCAGTCCAAGCATACTTTTAAACACACACACAAATTAAAGTATGCTCAATTACTGTAACAGCTCTGAAGAAAATGATGCTCCAGTTTACACTAATAAGTGGCTTTGTCCAAAGTAGGAACTGTCAGATCTTGAGCTCCCAAACCGGCACTTGTTTCATTTTACAGGTCACACCAGGTTCCAGAATTTCCCATTGCATAAGTTTGACCACATTTGCATCCCCATCTTGGATTAAAGGATACCTTTCTTCCTAATTTCATTGGGAAAGGAACGAGAGGAATTTAAAAATAACTTCTTTCATAGGTACCAATGAAAAAAAACTTTTATGGACTATTACAGTATTTATAAATATATAATATAAATGAACTAGAAGAGTGACTGAAGAGTTTAAATTAATGATCTCTCCTTAACTTTTATCACTAAAGATCAATAGTTATTAAATGTGATTTTTTTCCACTGCTAATGAAGAATGTTACAATTCAGAACAGCAACTTCATTAATCCATTCAGACCCCGAAAAGCAATATTTTCTTGAATAAAGTTGAGTAAAGCACTGGGAACAAGATTGGCATTTACTGCAGCTTAAATGGCAAGGGAGGAGAGAGGCAGCAGCATCTTACTTTTGGCCACTGGTTGCTTTAAAGAAATACAAAGGGAAGTGAGCTTCCGATGAAAGACAGCAAGGTGAGACATCCCCACTGTCTTGGGGTCCGAGAGGAACTTGGAGGCCCTACACTTCAGTGTCTTCCTCTCTTCTTTTTTGAGATGCCACCCAGGCTCAAGATATTCCCCTGGACCAGCTTCTCCCGCAGCTGGACAAGAGGCCCAGTTACTTTATTTCCCTTAATTGAGGTAACAGACTTGAAAGTCCAGTTGCTCTGAGTATTTCTTCTTGGGGGAGTTTATTTGTCCACGAAAAGCCTTTGACTTTTTAAGAAAATCAAAACCATTTCTATTTTCATCTATTAAACCTCACAGCACAAGAACTGTGCACTGAAATACACATGTCTAAAATGCAAGCACCAGTCTTCTACATGTGCAGAGTCTTCGCCACACAGTTCTTTCCTTAAACAGTCTTTCAGCTACAAAAGACACGAATGAGTAAATCTTGGAAAAGGGATAACATCTTTGATATTGTCAACTCCTAGGATGCATTGTAAGTAGTGTTCGAATCCCATCCCAAAGCCTCCATGTGGCACAGATCCAAACCGACGAAGGTCCAGGTACCTATTTTTAAAACCAAAGAATCATTACTTATAAACACTATATGAGGTCAAATGTTATAACAGGAACTTGGTATCTTACAAGTATTTCACAGTCATTTGTTGTTTATGTCACTGTGGTAGAGCACACCCATCTTCTCATTCCACAGAGACCATGAAAATAGAGAAGTTAGAGAGCTCTAGCTATCCAAGGATACCCAAACAAGCAGCAGTGGATTCTGTTGTGGGCTTTCGTCACTTGACCTTTTCTCTTTTCAAGTTACTTATGCATCATTCATGTACAGAAAACTTGCCTCGAGACACTTTTTATACCAGCTTTCTTTTTTCTTTTCACTTCCTAACTCAATGATATATTTTCTCTGTCTTCTCTCTCTCTCTCTCTCTCTCTCTCTCTCTCTCTCTCTCTCTCTCTCTTACGGGAATTGGTGTTTCACTTGCATATATGTCTGTGTGAGGGTGTCAGATCCCCTGGAACTACAGTTATAGACCACTGTGAGCTGCCATGTGGGTGCTGGGAATTGAACCCAGGTTCTCTGGAATAACAGCCAGTGCTCCTAACCACTGAGCCATCTCTCCAGCCCTTATTATCTTATATTATACTAGTTTTTTTTTCTTCACCCCCTTGACAAGGTTTCTCTGTGTAGTCTTGCTCTGTAGACCAGGCTGGCCTCAAACTCACAGAGCTTTGCCTGCCTCTGCCTCCCAAGTACTAGAAAACATACCTCTCTTCTATTTTTTGATATGTTAATGGCAGTATTTTCCTCCTCACTCAAATCATATTATTCAATACACAGAGAGGAGTGAAGAATTTGTTGTTGATGTTGTTTGTGTGTATATCTATGTACATGTGCTTGTGTGAGTACATGTGGAGGCCACTTACCATGCTTGTTCTACTCCTACTTAAGACTTCATGGTTAAAAAAGGTATAGCTATGATTGAAACTCAGATTCCAACCAACTAGCATAGAATAAAGTTATTTTAGGAGGAAAGGAAAAGGATGGCCCTGCCAATAGTCTTATTACATCATTTGACTGGGAATTTCTTTTAACTTATTTTTTTATTACATCTATTTGTGTGTGTGTGTGTGTGTGTGTGTGTGTGTGTGTGTGTGTGTGTGCATACATGTATGCATGCAGGCCATGACACTTGTGCAGAGGTCAGAGGACAACTTTTAGAAGTCATATCTCTCCTTCTACCATAGCGATCACACTAAAGTTGTCAGACTTGGTGGCAAGTACTTTTACCCACTGACCTACCTCACTGTTCCTAGCTTGAAAATTCTCGAGTCATAGATATAAATTAAAGCAAATTCATAATTGCTCAAATAATTTGTGCAATCAGCCCCACAGTAAGCCTTCAAAGCACCACAGCTAGTAGCTGTTTGGCTCTTCAAGCATAAAGACTACCTAGCAACTGTTTCCTCTGTTCTAGTGCTAACACGTTGACACTTTACAGTAAAGATTCTAATAAAAGATAAATAGCAACTGGATGAGCTGTGTCCAAGTGAGATCAACATGGTGATTAGTAAGAAATGATTAGCAAAAATTTAATGGATAAATGGAGTAAACACAGTCTTGGTAAGTGTAGTTTTGATGGTGGAATTCACTTTAGGTTCAATCTGAGATGAAGGCACCTCAAATCAGGTGTCATGAATACCTGCAGGACCAAAGTTGGCTGCAGAGGTTCAGAAATGGGTTTCATACAGATAAATTTCTTATGTACCAATGTCAAAACACTGGTATGAATGTTGTAAGCTGAATTAGCAGGATGATTCAGCTTACTAGGTTTTGCCTGAATTTGCAAAAAGGAAACAAAAATCTACTTTTAACAAAAAAAGAGGGTATATTTGTGTGTGTGTGTGTGTGTGTGTGTGTGTGTGTGTGTGTGTGTGTGTGTGTGTGTAGGTGGGGGGAGATAGGGTGTTACTATGTAATCCCAGTTGGCCTGGAACTCACTCTGTAGACCAGGCTGGCCTCAAACTCCCAGAAATCCTCCTGCCTTTGCCTCCCAAGTGCTGGGATCACAGTTTACTACCATGCTATGCTTCAAATCTGTATTTTGATTCTAGGGCAAGCAAGTGTAGTAAAGATGCCAGAAAATATCTGGAACTGGCTACTGATTTGATTTGCATGTGGCAGCAGAAATAGGAAGTGAGTTCACTCTCAGACACCTGGATTCTCAAAGTCCAGAGGAACTTTCTTTTTCTTTCTTTCTTTCTTTCTTTCTTTCTTTCTTTCTTTCTTTCTTTCTTTCTTTTTTTTGAGACAGGGTTTCTTTGTGTAGCTTTGTGCCTTTCCTAGAACTCACTTGGTAGTCCAGGCTGGCCTCAAACTCACAGAGATCCACCTGGCTCTGCCTCCCGAGTGCTGGGATTAAAGGTGTGCGCCACCACCGCCTGGCCAGAGGAAATTTCATAGAGATCCTGGGTGCAAAACTTTCTAAGCTCCTTTCACCTTTACATGCTATGCCTACTCCTGAAGAGGATTCAAGTCATAAATATTTCTATTTGAAGATCCTATGTGCATTAAAGGTTTAGTTAGAAAACTAGTCTAGGAGCTGGAGAGATGACTCAGCTGGTACAGTTGCGTGTAGTTAAGCCTGTTGTCCTGAGTTCTACCCTGGGACGCACATGGTAGAGGGAGAGAACCAACTCCCAAGGGCTGTCCTTTGACTCCCACATTCTTGCTGTTGCATGTGAGTCCTCTTCTTCCTCCCAAAAAGCAAAGTTAAAATATTAAAAAAAAGAAAATATAGCCATGTTTTAATAAATATCATACTTACTTAAGCAACATATAAAATTTACTGTTATTTAAGCAAATGAATGTTATGAATACTAGCTGATAGAATCAGAGGGGAATATAGTATAATTGGCTCAATAGATTTACCTACTAAATAGCAATACTTAGAAGAAAAGAAGAAAAAGGGTGTAGAAACTAACATTTACTGAACTGCTTCCACTCAATGAAAATACAATGTACCTTTTTATTTCATACAATAACTGTGAAATAGATATTATCATTTCATTTTATAATCATGAAAACCAAGAAACGAAGAGAGATCAAGATACTTAGGGATATTGCTGGGAACTACCAGGCAGTCAAAAACCATCAGCTGAACTTTGAAACTCTGAAGCTATCTCCTTTGTTAGCAAAGCAACAAAGTGTAATTTGTCATGTCCTTCTCCTAAGAACAAAATGGTTAATGATATTATGAAATCAAGATCCTAAAGCAGCACTATTGTAGACATGTAAATAATCTGTCTACATTGGTACATGTAAGTAATCTGTCTACATTGGCAAGTACTTGACGAGTCTGTGGAAAGAAAACCAGAACAATTTTGTGGAAGTGAATGTGAGTTTGGACAGGTGGTTGTTCTTAGGCAGCTGACGGCTTTAGAGCTCTTGGATACCTAAGACATCACTTATCAAAGCTCCCACTGTCAAACAGGGAGACTGAAGCATAATGGGCTAAGAGCAAGGCTTCTGCCGGGCCTATATAGCAATGCCTTATTTCAACAAGTGAACAAAAGCACAAAGACAGATTTTGGTGTATGAAGGAGTTCTCAGCCTCATCCTAACTATAATCTTGGTTAAGTCAGTTCACATGTCTGGCCTCTTGTTTAGAGGGGAGACAAAGGGATACCAGCAGTATCTACCTCTCTAAGGGTTGGGATGATTACAGGAAACGACAAACGTTAAGAATGTGAACATTATTTTTTAAAATAGAGGAAGTAGTAACTAAATGATAAACATCAGTTTTACTGTTTTTCACAGGCTGGGAGTAAACAATTTTCTGAGCCTCAAGTTCAGTTCTTAGCATTTGCTCACAGGTTCATGGGAATACAAGTAACAATCCTTTCCACATAACACCCAGAATGCACCCAGGACAGGGGCCATGTCCTTACCACTGGTAGGCTTTTGTAAGTCCAGATCTGTAAAAAGAAATAAGGAAAAAATCGAGACATCAATAAAACATTTATTAATCAACCACTAAACATTTATTCTAGGTTGTGAACACAGGGGCCTTGGTAAGGAAGCACTCACATTGAAGCCTGTGTCTTCCCATAATGCAATGGAACTGAGGAGGTGACATTTTCTTAGATAGGAGACTGTCATCACCATTAACAGTAAGCAATGGGGTAAATAAAGTAAGAGGTGTCTAGAATGAAAACAGGACTTGAAGGGATTGCTCTGACGTGAGCTTACTATCTGTGAAGGAAGGGCAGAGACACTGCTTAGTCAAGGTGCCTGGGAGGCACACACAGGCAATGCACACTCGGACACAACTTTCACTGCACAACATCTAAAATTACAGTGCAATTCTTTCATACTACTACTGCAATTTGGTTCTTGTAGAGAGAAATGTGAGTAACATTTTAAGTGCTCAGTGGTTATTACCATTAACCTTAGCCCTTTAAAAAGGTATTTAGAACTGTATCTGGAATGACAAGAACCATCGAAGTTCTAATTTTCTAAAGTACAGAAAAAACGCGCTACAGCCACAGACAGATCCATGAGTCAGTCAAAGAAACATGCAACTACTTCACTGACAAAGACAAATTTGGATCATGTCTGGTATTAGCTAAGGTCTCCTAGGGGAAGGAAACAACTCAAGAAAATGGATCGCCTGATCTTTCAACAGATGCAGTTTCTTGCCACGTGTGATTTTTATTGTGCTTGAAAATTTTTTAAAGAAATTTCAAATTCTTTCATCTAAAGACTCCAATCTTCACCCCAATTTGACAACTTTCCCAGGACTGTCTAACAGTGAGTGGTGGCAGGGAGGTGGTAGTCTAGTCAGTAAGGGACTCGTCCATACCTTTTACTTCCTCTCTTTTGGAGTCTAACCCAGTGGAGCTGCTAAGAAGAGTGGGATTGCAACACCAAGTCACTCAAGATTTACAGGCTGGGATTTTAGAAAATTATCAACTTTCAAAGCATGTCTCCATTAGGAAAAGGTGGCCGGGCAGTGGTGGTGCATGCCTTTAATCCCAGCACTTGGGAGGCAGAGCCAGGAGGATCTTTGTGAGTTCAAGGCCAGCCTGGTCTACAGAGTGAGATCCAGGAAAGGCGCAAAGCTACACAGAGAAAACCTGTCTCGAAAAACCAAAAAAAAAAAAAAAAAAAAAAAAAGGAAAAAGTGGCCTTAAAAATAGCTAATTTAACAGGATATTTTAAAAATGTTTTTTCCAAAGTGGTTGTACAAGTTTGCATTCCCACCAGCAGTGGAGGAGAGTTCCCCTAGCTCCACATCCTCTCCAGCATAAGGTGTCTTCAGTGCTTTTGATCTTAGCCATTCTGACAGGCGTAAGGTGGTATCTCAGAGTTGTTTTGATTTGCATTTCCCTGATGATTAGGGATGTTGAGCAATTACTTAAATGTCTTTCAGCCATTTGAGTTTCCTCTGTTGAGAATTCTCTGTTTAGTTCTATAGCCCATTTCTTAATTGGACTGTTGGGCATTTTGATGTCTAATTTCTTGAGTTCCTTATATATTCTGGATATCAGTCCTCTGTCAGATGTAGGGTTGGTGAAGATCTTTTCAAATTCTGTAGGCTGTCGCTTTGCCTTGTTGACTGTATCCTTTGCTCTACAGAAGCTTCTCAGTTTCAAGAGGTCTCATTGATTGATTGTTTTTCTCAGTGTCTGTGCTACTGGTGTTCTATTTAGGAAGTGGTCTCCTATGCCAATGCATTCAAGACTACTTCCTACTTTCTCTTCTAGCAGGTTCAGAGTAGCTGGATTTATGTTGAGGTCCTTGATCCACTTGGACTTAAGTTTTGTGCACGGTGATAGATATGGATCTATTTGCAGCCTTCTACATGTAGATATCCAGTTTTGCCAGCACCATTTGTTGAAGATGCTTTCTTTTTTCCATTGTGCACTTTTAGCTTCTTTGTCAAAAATTATTTGTTCATAGGTGTGCGGATTAATGTCAGGGTCTTCAATTCGATTCCATTGGTCCACATGTCGGTTTTTATGCCAGTACCAAGCTGTTTTTATTACTGTAGCTCTATAGTACAGTTTGAAGTCAGGGATTGTGATGCCTCCAGAGATTGTGTTATTGTACAGGATTCTTTTGGCTATCCTGGGTTTTTTGTTTTTCCATATGAAGTTGAGTATTATTCTTTCCAGGTCTGTGAAGAATTGTGTCGGTATTTTGATGGGGATTGCATTGAATCTGTAGATTGCTTTTGGTAAGATTGCCATTTTTACTATGTTAGTCTTGCCTATCCATGAGCATGGGAGATCTTTCCATTTTCTGACATCTTCTTCAATTTCTTTTTTTCAGGGACTTAAAGTTCTTGTCATATAGGTCCTTCACTTGCTTGGTTAGTGTTACCCCAAGGTATTTTATGTCATTTGTGGCTATAGTAAAGGGTGATGTATCTTTGATTTCCTTCTCCGCTTCTTTGTCCATTGTATATAGGAGGGCTACTGATTTTTTTGAGTTGATCTTGTATCCTGCTATGTTGCTGAAGGTGTTTATAAGCTGTATCAGCTCCTTGGTGGAATCTTTGGGGTCGCTCAAGTATACTATCATGTCATCTGCAATAGGGAAAGCTTGACTTCTTCCTTTCCAATTTGTATCCCCTTAATCTCCTTATGTTGTCTTATTGCTCTGGCTAGAACTTCAAGTACTATATTGAATAAGTATGGGGAGAGCGGACAGCCTTGCCTCGTTCCTGACTTTAGTGGAATTGCTTTGAGTTTCTCTCCATTTAATTTGATGTTGGCTGTTGGCTTGCTGTAAATTGCCTTTATTATGTTTAGGTATGTTCCCTGTATTCCTGATCGCTCCAAGACCTTTATCATGAAGGGGTGTTGGATTTTGTCAAATGCCTTTTCAGCATCTAGTGAGATGATCATGTGGTTTTTTTCTTTGAGTTTGTTTATATGGCGTATTACATTGACAGACTTTCGTATGTTGAATCATCCTTGCATCCCTGGAATGAATCCTACTTGATCATGGTAGATAATTGTTTTGATGTGTTCTTGGAGTCTGTTTGCCAGTATTTTATTGAGTAGTTTTGCATCAATGTTCATGAGGGAGATCGGTCTGTAGTTCCCTTTCCTTGTTGTATCCTTGTTTGGTTTAGGAATCAGGGTAATTGTAGCCTCATAGAAGGAGTTTGGTAATGTTCCTTCTGTTTCTATTGTGTGGAACAATTCAGAGAGTATTGGTATTAACTCTTCTTTGAGATCGCCCAATGACAGAGAAATGGAATGAGATCTACATGAACAGCATGGACATGAGTGGGGGTAGTGAAGGGCGAGGGTTGAGGGAAAGAGAGCTTGGGGGAGCGGGAGATCCCAGCTGGATCAACAACAGAGAGGGAGAACAAGGAATAGGAGACCATGGTAAATGAAGACCACATGAGAATAGGAAGAAGCAAAGTGCTAGAGAGGCCCACAGAAATCCACAAAGATACCCCCACAACAGACTGCTGGCAATGGTCGAGAGACAGCCCGAACTGACCTACTCTGGTGATGGGATGGCCAAACACCCTAATTGTCATGCTAGAAACCTCATCCAACTACTGAGGGATCTGGATGCAGAGATCCATGACTAGGCCCCGGGTGGATCTCTGGGAGTCCAATTAGCGAGAATGAGGAGGGGTTATATGAGCGAGAATTGTTGAGACCAAGGTTGGATAAAGCACAGAGACAAATAGCCAAACGAACGGAAACACATGAAATATGAACCAATGGCTGAGGGGTCACCAACTGGATCAGGCCCTCTGAGTGGGTGAGACAGTTGATTGGCCTGATCTGTTTGGGAGGCATCCAGGCAGTAGGACCGGGTCCTGTGCTCATTGCATGAGTCGGCTGTTTGAAACCTGGGGCCTATGCAGGGTCGCTTAGCTCGGCCTGGGAGGAGGGGACTGGACCTACCTGGACTGAGTCTACCAGGCTGATCTCAGTCTGCGGGGAAGGCTTTGCCCTGGAGGAGATGGAAATGGGGGGCGGGCGGGGGGATATGTAGAACTGAATTGTATTGCAAAATAAAAATTAAAAAAAAAATGTTTTTTCCAAGTATGACAAAACCTAGTATTATTTGAGAGAAGGATTAATACAGAGGAGAAAAAATTAATGTTTGATATAGCAAAAATGGAAACCATAGAACACAGAGGCTTATAACCATGGTCAGTTTAGGAAGTCATTGTAGTTCTCTGGGTGTTTCTTGTAAGGCGAGCTAGTATTTGTTTCCCAGTCCGAAATGGAGTTGAATCCCATGTAGTTTCTGGTCCTACGAGCAAGAGTTGTTTTCTGGTAAGAAGAGTCACTATTGCGCTCCATTTGCCATACACAGTGCAAATAGCACTAGCGTCTGTTCCCAGCAAGTACAGTGTATTGGACTGAAGAGAAGCTACTGTTCTTGTCAGTTTCCTAAGCAGAGTTGAACTAGATATGGCCCGTGTGTCGGAAGCACAGTTCCTTTGTTCTGAGCAAGCTCACTCTTCTGGCCCTATAGGAAACACAGGAGATTAGAAGAGTTCTCTTTTCTCAAAAGCAAAGTGTGTTTCTTGTAAGGCGAGCTAGTATTTGTTTCCCAGTCAGAAATGGAGTTGAATCACATGCAGTATCTGGTCCTATGAGCAAGAGTTGTTTTCTGGTAAGAAGAGTCACTATTGCGCTCCATTTGCCATACCCAGTGGAAATAGCACTAGCGTCTGTTCCCAGCAAGTACAGTGTATTGGACTGAAGAGAAGCTACTGTTCTTGTCAGTTTCCTAAGCAGAGTTGAACTAGATATAGCCCGTGTGTCGGAAGCACAGTTCCTTTGTTCTGAGCAAGCTCACTGTTCTGGCAATATAGGAATCACAGTAGAGAAGAGGAGTGCTCTTTTCTCAAAAGCAGAGTGTGTTTCTTGTAAGGCGAGCTAGTGTTTGTTTCCCAGTCATAAACGGAGTTGAATCACATGCAGTTTCTGGTCCTACAAGCAAGAGTTGTTTTCTGCTAAGAACAGTCACTATTGCGCTCCCATTGCCATACACAGTGCAAATAGCACTCGCGTCAGTTCCCAGCAAGTACAGTGTATTGGACTGAAGAGAAGCTACTGTTCTTGTCAGTTTCCTAAGCAGAGTTGAACTAGATATGGCCCGTGTGTCGGAAGCACAGGTCTTTTGTTCTGAGCAAGCTCACTGTTCTGGCCCTATAGGAAACACAATAGATTAGAAGAGTGGTCTTTTCTTCAAAAGTAGAGTAAGTTTCTTGTAAGGCGAGCTAGTATTTGTTTCCCAGTGAGAAATGGAGTTTTATCACATGCAGTTTCTGGTCCTACTAGCAAGAGTTGTTTTCTGCTAAGAACAGTAACGATTGTGCTCCCATTGCCATACACGGTGCAAATAGCACTAACGTCTGTTCCCAGCAAGTACAGTGTATTGGACTGAAGAGAAGCTACTGTTCTTATCAGTTTCCTAAGCAGAGTTGAACTAGATATGGCCCGTGTGTCGGAAGCACAGTTCTTTTGTTCTGAGCAAGCTCACTGTTCTGGCCCTATAGGAAACACAGGAGATTAGAAGAGTGCTCTTTTCTAAAAAGCAGAGTATGTTTCTTGTAAGGCGAGCTAGTATTTGTTTCCCAGTCAGAAATGGAGTTGAATCACATGCAGTATCTGGTCCTACAAGCAAGAGTTGTTTCGTCGTAAGAAGAGTTAGTATTGCACTCCATTTGCCATACACAGTGCAAATAACACTAGCGTCTGTTCCCAGGAAATACAGTGTATTGGACTGAAGAGAAGCTACTGTTCTTGTCAGTTTCCTAAGCAGAGTTGAACTAGATATGGCCCGTGTGTCTGAAGCACAGTTCCTTTGTTCTGAGCAAGCTCACTCTTCTGGCCCTGTAGGAATCACAGTAGAGTAGAAGAGTGCTCTTTTCTCAAAAGCAGAGTGTGTTTCTTGTAAGGCGAGCTAGTGTTTGTTTCCCAGTCGTTAACGGAGTTGAATCACATGCAGTTTCTGGTCCTATGAGCAAGAGTTGTTTTCTGGGAAGAAGAGTCACTATTGCGCTCCATTTGCCATACCCAGTGGAAATAGCACTAGCGTCTGTTCCCAGCAAGTACAGTGTATTGGACTGAAGAGAAGCTACTGTTCTTGTCAGTTTCCTAAGCAGAGTTGAACTAGATATGGCCCGTGTGTCGGAAGCACAGTTCCTTTGTTCTGAGCAAGCTCACTGTTCTGGCCCTATAGGAATCACAGTAGAGTAGAAGAGTGCTATTTTCTCAAAAGCAGAGTGTGTTTCTTGTAAGGCGAGCTAGTGTTTGTTTCCCAGTCGTAAACGGAGTTGAATCACATGCAGTTTCTGGTCCTACAAGCAAGAGATGTTTTCTGCTAAGAACAGTCACTATTGCGCTCCTATTGCCATACACAGTGCAAATAGCAGTCCCGTCTGTTCCCAGGAAGTACAGTGTATTGGACTGAAGAGAAGCTACTGTTCTTGTCAGTTTCCTAAGCAGAGTTGAACTAGATATGGCCCGTGTGTCGGAAGCACAGGTCTTTTGTTCTGAGCAAGCTCACTGTTCTGGCCTTATAGGAAACACAATAGATTAGAAGAGTGGTCTTTTCTTCAAAATTAGAGTAAGTTTCTTGTAAGGCGAGCTAGTATTTGTTTCCCAGTCACAAATGGAGTTGAATCACATGCAGTTTCTGCTCCTTCAAGCAAGAGTTGTTTTCTGGTAAGAAGAGTCGCTATTGTGCTCGATTTCCCATACACAGTGCAAATAGCACTAGCGTCTGTTCCCAGCAAGTACAGTGTATTGGACTGAAGAGAAGCTACTGTTCTTGTCAGTTTCGTGAGCAGAGTTGAACTAGATATGGCCCGTGTGTCGGAAGCACAGGTCTTTCGTTCTGAGCAAGCTCACTGTTCTGGCCCTATAGGAAACACAGGAGATTAGAAGAGTGCTCTTTTCTTCAAAAGTAGAGTAAGTTTCTTGTAAGGCGAGCTAGTATTTGTTTCCCAGTCAGAAATGGAGTTGAATCACATGCAGTTTCTGCTCCTTCAAGCAAGAGTTGTTTTCTGGTAAGAAGAGTCGCTATTGTGCTCCATTTCCCATACACAGTGCAAATAGCACTAGCGTCTGTTCCCAGCAAGTACAGTGTATTGGACTGAAGAGAAGCTACTGTTCTCGTCAGTTTCCAAAGCAGAGTTGAACTTGATATGGCCCGTGTGTTGGAAGCACAGTTCCTTTGTTCTGAGCAGGCTCACTGTTCTGGCCCTATAGGAATCACAGAAGAGTAGAGGAGTGCTCTTTTCTCAAAAGCAGAGTGTGTTTCTTGTAAGGCGAGGTAGTGTTTGTTTCCCAGTCGTAAACGGAGTTGTATCTCATGCAGTTTCTGGTCCTACTAGGAAGAGTTGTTTTCTGCTAAGAACAGTCACGATTGTGCTCCCATTGCCATACACGGTGCAAATAGCACTAACGTCTGTTCCCAGCAAGTACAGTGTATTGGACTGAAGAGAAGCTACTGTTCTTATCAGTTTCCTAAGCAGAGTTGAACTAGATATGGCCGTGTGTTGGAAGCACAGTTCTTTTGTTCTGAGCAAGCTCACTGTTCTGGCCCTATAGGAAACACAATAGATTAGAAGAGTGGTCTTTTCTTCAAATGTAGAGAAAGTTTCTTGTAAGGCGAGCTAGTATTTGTTTCCCAGTCAGAAATGGAGTTTTATCACATGCAGTTTCTGGTCCTACTAGCAAGAGTTGTTTTCTGCTAAGAACAGTCACGATTGTGCTCCCATTGCCATACACGGTGCACATAGCACTAACGTCTTTTCCCAGCAAGTGCAGTGTATTGGACTGAAGAGAAGCTACTGTTCTTATCAGTTTCCTAAGCAGAGTTGAACTAGATATGGCCCGTGTGTCGGAAGCACAGTTCTTTTGTTCTGAGCAAGCTCACTGTTCTGGCCCTATAGGAAACACAGGAGATTAGAAGAGTGCTCTTTTCTAAAAAGCAGAGTATGTTTCTTGTAAGGCGAGCTAGTATTTGTTTCCCAGTCAGAAATGGAGTTGAATCACATGCAGTTTCTGCTCCTACAAGCAAGAGTTGTTTTCTGGTAAGAAGAGTTAGTATTGCACTTCATTTGCCATACACAGTGCAAATAACACTAGTGTCTGTTCCCAGGAAATACAGTGTATTGGACTGAAGAGAAGCTACTGTTCTTGTCAGTTTCCTAAGCAGAGTTGAACTAGATATGGCCCGTGTGTGTAGGAAGCACAGTTCTTTTGTTCTGAGCAAGCTTACCCTTCTGGCCCTATAGGAAACACAGTAGATTACAAGAGTGCTCTTTTCTCAAAAGCAGAGTGTGTTTCTTGTAAGGGGAGCTAGTGTTTGTTTCCCAGTCTTAAACGGAGTTGAATCACATGCAGTTTCTGGTCCTACGAGCAAGAGTTGTTTTCTGCTAAGAACAGTCACTATTGCGCTCCCATTGCCATACACAGTGCAAATAGCACTCGCGTCTGTTCCCAGCAAGTACAGTGTATTGGACTGAAGAGAAGCTACTGTTCTTGTCAGTTTCCTAAGCAGAGTTGAACTAGATATGGCCCGTGTGTCGGAAGCACAGTTCCTTTGTTCTGAGCAAGCTCACTGTTCTGGCCCTATAGGAATCACAGTAGAGTAGAAGAGTGCTCTTTTCTCAAAAGCAGAGTGTGTTTCTTGTAAGGCGAGCTAGTATTTGTTTCCCAGTCGTTAACGGAGTTGAATCACATGCAGTTTCTGGTCCTATGAGCTAGAGTTGTTTTCTGGGAAGAAGAGTCACTATTGCGCTCCATTTGCCATACACAGTGCAAATAGCACTAGCGTCTGTTCCCAGCAAGTACAGTGTATTGGACTGAAGAGAAGCTACTGTTCTTGTCAGTTTCCTAAGCAGAGTTGAACTAGATATGGCCCATTGTGGGAAGCACAGTTCCTTTTTCTGAGCAAGCTCAATGTTCTGGCCCTATAGGAAACACAGGAGATTAGAAGAGTGCTCTTTTCTCAAAAGCAGAGTGTGTTTCTTGTAAGGCGAGCTAGTATTTGTTTCCCAGTCAGAAATGGAGTTGAATCACATGCAGTTTCTGGTCCTTCAAGCAAGAGTTGTTTTCTGGTAAGAAGAGTCGCTATTGTGCTCCATTTCCCATACACAGTGCAAATAGCACTAGTGTCTGTTCCCAGCAAGTACAGTGTATTGGACTGAAGAGAAGCTACTGTTCTTGTCAGTTTCCTAAGCAGTGTTGAACTAGATATGGCCCGTGTGTCGGAAGCACAGTTCCTTTGTTCTGAGCAAGCTCACTGTTCTGGCCCTGTAGGAATCACAGTAGAGTAGAAGAGTGCTCTTTTCTCAAAAGCAGAGTGTGTTTCTTGTAAGGCGAGCTAGTGTTTGTTTCCCAGTCGTAAACGGAGTTGAATCACATGCAGTTTCTGGTCCTACGAGCAAGAGTTGTTTTCTGGGAAAAAGAGTTACTATTGCGCTCAATTTGCCATACACAGTGCAAATAGCACTAGCGTCTGTTCCCAGCAAGTACAGTGTATTGGACTGAAGAGAAGCTACTGTTCTTGTCAGTTTCCTAAGCAGAGTTGAACTAGATATGGCCCGTGTGTTGGAAGCACAGTTCTTTTGTTCTGAGCAAGCTCACTGTTCTGGCCCTATAGGAAACACAGTAGATTAGAAGAGTGCTCTTTTCTCAAAAGCAGAGTATGTTTCTGGGAAGGTCAGCTAGTATTTGTTTCCCAGTCAGAAATGGAGTTGAATCACATGCAGTTTCTTGTCCTATGAACAAGAGTTGTTTTCTGGTAAGAAGAGTCACTATTGTGCTCCATTTGCCATTCCCAGTGGAAATAGCACTAGCGTCTGTTCCCAGCAAGTACAGTGTATTGGACTGAAGAGAAGCTACTGTTCTTGTCAGTTTCCTAAGCAGAGTTGAACTAGATATGGCCCTTGTGTCGCAAGCATAGTTCCTTTGTTCTGAGCAAGCTCACTGTTCTGGCCCTATAGCAATCACAGTAGAGTAGAAGAGTGCTCTTTTCTCAAAAGCAGAGTGTGTTTCTTGTAAGGCGAGCTAGTGTTTGTTTCCCAGTCGTAAACGAAGTTGAATCACATGCAGTTTCTGGTCCTATGAGCAAGAGTTGTTTTCTGCTAAGAACAGTCACGATTGCGCTCCCATTGCCATATACAGTGCAAATAGCACTAGCGTCTGTTCCCAGCAAGTACAGTGTATTGGACTGAAGAGAAGCTACTGTTCTTGTCAGTTTCCTAAGCAGAGTTGAACTAGATATGGCACATTGTGGGAAGCACAGTTCCTTTTTTCTGAGCAAGCTCACTGTTCTGGCCCTATAGGAAACACAGGAGATTAGAAGAGTTCTCTTTTCTCAAAAGCAGAGTGTGTTTCTTGTAAGGCGAGCTAGTATTTGTTTCCCAGTCAGAAATGGAGTTGAATCACATGCAGTTTCTTGTCCTATGAGCAAGAGTTGTTTTCTGGTAAGAATAGTCACTATTGTTCTCCATTTGCCATACCCAGTGGAAATAGCAAAGCGTCTGTTCCCAGCAAGTACAGTGTATTGGACTGAAGAGAAGCTACTGTTCTTGTCAGTTTCCTAAGCAGAGTTGAACTAGATATGGCCCATTGTGGGAAGCACAGTTCCTTTGTTCTGAGCAAGCTCACTGTTCTGGCCCTATAGGAAACACAAGAGATTAGAAGAGTGCTCTTTTCTCAAAAGCAGAGTGTGTTTCTTGTAAGGCGAGCTAGTATTTGTTTCCCAGTAAGAAATGGAGGTGAATCACATGCAGTTTCTGGTCCTCCGAGCAAGAGTTGTTTTCTTGTAAGAATAGTCACTATTGAGCTCCATTTGCCATACACAGTGCAAATAGCACTCGCCTCTGTTTCCAGCAAATACAGTGTATTGGACTGAAGAGAAGCTACTGTTCTTGTCAGTTTCCTAAGCAGATTAAACTAGATATGGCCCGTGTGTGCAGGAAGCACAGTTCTTTTGTTCTGAGCAAGCTCACTGTTCTGGCCCTATAGGAAACACAGTAGGTTAGAAGAGTGCTCTTTTGTCAAAAGTAGAGTGTGTTTCTGGTAAGGCGAGCTAGTGTTTGTTTCCCAGTTGTAAACGTAGTTGAATCCCATGCAGTTTCTGGTCCTACGAGCAAGAGTTGTTTTCTGCTAAGAACAGTCACGATTGCGCTCCCATTGCCATACACAGTGCAAATAGCAGTCCCGTCTGTTCCCAGCAAGTACAGTGTATTGGACTGAAGAGAAGCTACTGTTCTTGTCAGTTTCCTAAGCAGAGTTGAACTAGATATGGCACTTTGTGGGAACCACAGTTCCTTTGTTCTGAGGAAGCTCACTGTTCTGGCCCTATAGGAAACACAGTAGATTAGAAGAGTGCTCTTTTCTCAAAAGCAGAGTGTGTTTCTTGTAAGGCGAGCTAGTATTTGTTTCCCAGTCAGAAATGGAGTTGAATCACATGCAGTTTCTTGTCCTATGAGCAAGAGTTGTTTTCTGGTAAGAAGAGTCACTATGGCGTTCCATTTGCCATACACAGTGCAAATAGCACTAGCTTCTGTTTCCAGCAAGTACAGTGTATTGGACTGAAGAGAAGCTACTGTTCTTGTCAGTTTCCTAAGCAGAGTTGAACTAGATATGGCCCATTGTGAGAAGCACAGTTCCTTTGTTCTGAGCAAGCTCACTGTTCTGGCCGTATAGGAATCACAGTAGAGTAGAAGAGTGCTCTTTTCTCAAAAGCAGAGTGTGTTTCTTGAAAGGCGAGCTAGTGTTTGTTTCCCAGTCGTAAACGGAGTTGAATCACATGCAGTTTCTGCTCCTACAAGCAAGAGTTGTTTTCTGGTAAGAAGAGTCACTATTGCGCTCCATTTGACATACACAGTGCAAATAGCACTCGCGTCTGTTCCCAGCAAGTACAGTGTATTGGACTGAAGAGAAGCTACTGTTCTTGTCAGTTTCCTAAGCAGAGTTGAACTAGGTATGAACTGTGTTTGTAGGAAGCACAGTTCCTTTGTTCTGAGCAAGCTCACTGTTCTGGCCATATAGGAATCACAGTAGAGTAGAAGAGTGCTCTTTTCTCAAAAGCAGAGTTTGTTTCTTGTAAGGCGAGCTAGTATTTTTTTCCCAGTCAGAAATGGAGTTGAATCACATGCAGTTTCTGGTCCTACTAGCAAGAGTTGTTTTCTGCTAAGAACAGTCACTATTGCGCTCCCATTGCCATACACAGTGCAAATAGCACTTGCGTCTGTTCGCAGCAAGTACAGTGTATTGGACTGAAGAGAAGCTACTGTTTTGTCAGTTTCCTAAGCAGAGTTGAACTAGATATGGCCCGTGTGTCGGAAGCACAGGTCTTTTGTTCTGAGCAAGCTCACTGTTCTGGCCTTATAGGAAACACAATAGATTAGTAGAGTGGTCTTAACTTCAAAAGTAGAGTAAGTTTCTTGTAAGGCGAGCTAGTATTTGTTTCCCAGTCAGAAATGGAGTTGAATCACATGCAGTATCTGCTCCTTCAAGCAAGAGTTGTTTTCTGGTAAGAAGAGTCGCTATTGTGCTCCATTTCCCATACAGAGTGCAAATAGCACTAGCGTCTGTTCCCAGCAAGTACAGTGTATTGGACTGAAGAGAAGCTACTGTTCTCGTCAGTTTCCAAAGCAGAGTTGAACTTGATATGGCCCGTGCGTTGGAAGCACAGTTCCTTTGTTCTGAGCAGGCTCACTGTTCTAGCCCTATAGGAATCACAGAAGAGTAGAGGAGTGCTCTTTTCTCAAAAGCAGAGTGTGTTTCTTGTAAGGCGAGGTAGTGTTTGTTTCCCAGTCGTAAACGGAGTTGTATCTCATGCAGTTTCTGGTCCTACTAGGAAGAGTTGTTTTCTGCTAAGAACAGTCACGATTGTGCTCCCATTGCCATACACGGTGCAAATAGCACTAACGTCTGTTCCCAGCAAGTACAGTGTATTGGACTGAAGAGAAGCTACTGTTCTTATCAGTTTCCTAAGCAGAGTTGAACTAGATATGGCCGTGTGTTGGAAGCACAGTTCTTTTGTTCTGAGCAAGCTCACTGTTCTGGCCCTATAGGAAACACAATAGATTAGAAGAGTGGTCTTTTCTTCAAAAGTAGAGAAAGTTTCTTGTAAGGCGAGCTAGTATTTGTTTCCCAGTCAGAAATGGAGTTTTATCACATGCAGTTTCTGGTCCTACTAGCAAGAGTTGTTTTCTGCTAAGAACAGTCACGATTGTGCTCCCATTGCCATACACGGTGCAAATAGCACTAACGTCTTTTCCCAGCAAGTACAGTGTATTGGACTGAAGAGAAGCTACTGTTCTTATCAGTTTCCTAAGCAGAGTTGAACTAGATATGGCCCGTGTGTCGGAAGCACAGTTCTTTTGTTCTGAGCAAGCTCACTGTTCTGGCCCTATAGGAAACACAGGAGATTAGAAGAGTGCTCTTTTCTAAAAAGCAGAGTATGTTTCTTGTAAGGCGAGCTAGTATTTGTTTCCCAGTCAGAAATGGAGTTGAATCACATGCAGTTTCTGCTCCTACAAGCAAGAGTTGTTTTCTGGTAAGAAGAGTTAGTATTGCACTTCATTTGCCATACACAGTGCAAATAACACTAGTGTCTGTTCCCAGGAAATACAGTGTATTGGACTGAAGAGAAGCTACTGTTCTTGTCAGTTTCCTAAGCAGAGTTGAACTAGATATGGCCCGTGTGTGTAGGAAGCACAGTTCTTTTGTTCTGAGCAAGCTTACCCTTCTGGCCCTATAGGAAACACAGTAGATTACAAGAGTGCTCTTTTCTCAAAAGCAGAGTGTGTTTCTTGTAAGGGGAGCTAGTGTTTGTTTCCCAGTCTTAAACGGAGTTGAATCACATGCAGTTTCTGGTCCTACGAGCAAGAGTTGTTTTCTGCTAAGAACAGTCACTATTGCGCTCCCATTGCCATACACAGTGCAAATAGCACTCGCGTCTGTTCCCAGCAAGTACAGTGTATTGGACTGAAGAGAAGCTACTGTTCTTGTCAGTTTCCTAAGCAGAGTTGAACTAGATATGGCCCGTGTGTCGGAAGCACAGTTCCTTTGTTCTGAGCAAGCTCACTCTTCTGGCCCTATAGGAATCACAGTAGAGTAGAAGAGTGCTCTTTTCTCAAAAGCAGAGTGTGTTTCTTGTAAGGCGAGCTAGTATTTGTTTCCCAGTCGTTAACGGAGTTGAATCACATGCAGTTTCTGGTCCTATGAGCAAGAGTTGTTTTCTGGGAAGAAGAGTCACTATTGCGCTCCATTTGCCATACCCAGTGGAAATAGCACTAGCGTCTGTTCCCAGCAAGTACAGTGTATTGGACTGAAGAGAAGCTACTGTTCTTGTCAGTTTCCTAAGCAGAGTTGAACTAGATATGGCCCATTGTGGGAAGCACAGTTCCTTTTTCTGAGCAAGCTCAATGTTCTGGCCCTATAGGAAACACAGGAGATTAGAAGAGTGCTCTTTTCTCAAAAGCAGAGTGTGTTTCTTGTAAGGCGAGCTAGTATTTGTTTCCCAGTCAGAAATGGAGTTGAATCACATGCAGTTTCTGGTCCTTCAAGCAAGAGTTGTTTTCTGGTAAGAAGAGTCGCTATTGTGCTCCATTTCCCATACACAGTGCAAATAGCACTAGTGTCTGTTCCCAGCAAGTACAGTGTATTGGACTGAAGAGAAGCTACTGTTCTTGTCAGTTTCCTAAGCAGTGTTGAACTAGATATGGCCCGTGTGTCGGAAGCACAGTTCCTTTGTTCTGAGCAAGCTCACTGTTCTGGCCCTGTAGGAATCACAGTAGAGTAGAAGAGTGCTCTTTTCTCAAAAGCAGAGTGTGTTTCTTGTAAGGCGAGCTAGTGTTTGTTTCCCAGTCGTAAACGGAGTTGAATCACATGCAGTTTCTGGTCCTACGAGCAAGAGTTGTTTTCTGGGAAAAAGAGTTACTATTGCGCTCAATTTGCCATACACAGTGCAAATAGCACTAGCGTCTGTTCCCAGCAAGTACAGTGTATTGGACTGAAGAGAAGCTACTGTTCTTGTCAGTTTCCTAAGCAGAGTTGAACTAGATATGGCCCGTGTGTTGGAAGCACAGTTTTTTTGTTCTGAGCAAGCTCACTGTTCTGGCCCTATAGGAAACACAGTAGATTAGAAGAGTGCTCTTTTCTCAAAAGCAGAGTATGTTTCTGGGAAGGTGAGCTAGTATTTGTTTCCCAGTCAGAAATGGAGTTGAATCACATGCAGTTTCTTGTCCTATGAACAAGAGTTGTTTTCTGGTAAGAAGAGTCACTATTGTGCTCCATTTGCCATTCCCAGTGGAAATAGCACTAGCGTCTGTTCCCAGCAAGTACAGTGTATTGGACTGAAGAGAAGCTACTGTTCTTGTCAGTTTCCTAAGCAGAGTTGAACTAGATATGGCCCTTGTGTCGCAAGCATAGTTCCTTTGTTCTGAGCAAGCTCACTGTTCTGGCCCTATAGCAATCACAGTAGAGTAGAAGAGTGCTCTTTTCTCAAAAGCAGAGTGTGTTTCTTGTAAGGCGAGCTAGTGTTTGTTTCCCAGTCGTAAACGAAGTTGAATCACATGCAGTTTCTGGTCCTATGAGCAAGAGTTGTTTTCTGCTAAGAACAGTCACGATTGCGCTCCCATTGCCATATACAGTGCAAATAGCACTAGCGTCTGTTCCCAGCAAGTACAGTGTATTGGACTGAAGAGAAGCTACTGTTCTTGTCAGTTTCCTAAGCAGAGTTGAACTAGATATGGCACATTGTGGGAAGCACAGTTCCTTTTTTCTGAGCAAGCTCACTGTTCTGGCCCTATAGGAAACACAGGAGATTAGAAGAGTTCTCTTTTCTCAAAAGCAGAGTGTGTTTCTTGTAAGGCGAGCTAGTATTTGTTTCCCAGTCAGAAATGGAGTTGAATCACATGCAGTTTCTTGTCCTATGAGCAAGAGTTGTTTTCTGGTAAGAATAGTCACTATTGTTCTCCATTTGCCATACCCAGTGGAAATAGCAAAGCGTCTGTTCCCAGCAAGTACAGTGTATTGGACTGAAGAGAAGCTACTGCTCTTGTCAGTTTCCTAAGCAGAGTTGAACTAGATATGGCCCATTGTGGGAAGCACAGTTCCTTTGTTCTGAGCAAGCTCACTGTTCTGGCCCTATAGGAAACACAAGAGATTAGAAAAGTGCTCTTTTCTCAAAAGCAGAGTGTGTTTCTTGTAAGGCGAGCTAGTATTTGTTTCCCAGTAAAAAATGGAGGTGAATCACATGCAGTTTCTGGTCCTCCGAGCAAGAGTTGTTTTCTTGTAAGAATAGTCACTATTGAGCTCCATTTGCCATACACAGTGCAAATAGCACTCGCCTCTGTTTCCAGCAAATACAGTGTATTGGACTGAAGAGAAGCTACTGTTCTTGTCAGTTTCCTAAGCAGATTAAACTAGATATGGCCCGTGTGTGCAGGAAGCACAGTTCTTTTGTTGTGAGCAAGCTCACTGTTCTGGCCCTATAGGAAACACAGTAGGTTAGAAGAGTGCTCTTTTGTCAAAAGTAGAGTGTGTTTCTGGTAAGGCGAGCTAGTGTTTGTTTCCCAGTTGTAAACGTAGTTGAATCCCATGCAGTTTCTGGTCCTACGAGCAAGAGTTGTTTTCTGCTAAGAACAGTCACGATTGCGCTCCCATTGCCATACACAGTGCAAATAGCAGTCCCGTCTGTTCCCAGCAAGTACAGTGTATTGGACTGAAGAGAAGCTACTGTTCTTGTCAGTTTCCTAAGCAGAGTTGAACTAGATATGGCACTTTGTGGGAACCACAGTTCCTTTGTTCTGAGGAAGCTCACTGTTCTGGCCCTATAGGAAACACAGTAGATTAGAAGAGTGCTCTTTTCTCAAAAGCAGAGTGTGTTTCTTGTAAGGCGAGCTAGTATTTGTTTCCCAGTCAGAAATGGAGTTGAATCACATGCAGTTTCTTGTCCTATGAGCAAGAGTTGTTTTCTGGTAAGAAGAGTCACTATGGCGTTCCATTTGCCATACACAGTGCAAATAGCACTAGCTTCTGTTTCCAGCAAGTACAGTGTATTGGACTGAAGAGAAGCTACTGTTCTTGTCAGTTTCCTAAGCAGAGTTGAACTAGATATGGCCCATTGTGAGAAGCACAGTTCCTTTGTTCTGAGCAAGCTCACTGTTCTGGCCGTATAGGAATCACAGTAGAGTAGAAGAGTGCTCTTTTCTCAAAAGCAGAGTGTGTTTCTTGAAAGGCGAGCTAGTGTTTGTTTCCCAGTCGTAAACGGAGTTGAATCACATGCAGTTTCTGCTCCTACAAGCAAGAGTTGTTTTCTGGTAAGAAGAGTCACTATTGCGCTCCATTTGACATACACAGTGCAAATAGCACTCGCGTCTGTTCCCAGCAAGTACAGTGTATTGGACTGAAGAGAAGCTACTGTTCTTGTCAGTTTCCTAAGCAGAGTTGAACTAGGTATGAACTGTGTTTGTAGGAAGCACAGTTCCTTTGTTCTGAGCAAGCTCACTGTTCTGGCCATATAGGAATCACAGTAGAGTAGAAGAGTGCTCTTTTCTCAAAAGCAGAGTTTGTTTCTTGTAAGGCGAGCTAGTATTTTTTTCCCAGTCAGAAATGGAGTTGAATCACATGCAGTTTCTGGTCCTACTAGCAAGAGTTGTTTTCTGCTAAGAACAGTCACTATTGCGCTCCCATTGCCATACACAGTGCAAATAGCACTTGCGTCTGTTCGCAGCAAGTACAGTGTATTGGACTGAAGAGAAGCTACTGTTTTGTCAGTTTCCTAAGCAGAGTTGAACTAGATATGGCCCGTGTGTCGGAAGCACAGGTCTTTTGTTCTGAGCAAGCTCACTGTTCTGGCCTTATAGGAAACACAATAGATTAGTAGAGTGGTCTTAACTTCAAAAGTAGAGTAAGTTTCTTGTAAGGCGAGCTAGTATTTGTTTCCCAGTCAGAAATGGAGTTGAATCACATGCAGTATCTGCTCCTTCAAGCAAGAGTTGTTTTCTGGTAAGAAGAGTCGCTATTGTGCTCCATTTCCCATACAGAGTGCAAATAGCACTAGCGTCTGTTCCTAGCAAGTACAGTGTATTGGACTGAAGAGAAGCTACTGTTCTCGTCAGTTTCCAAAGCAGAGTTGAACTTGATATGGCCCGTGCGTTGGAAGCACAGTTCCTTTGTTCTGAGCAGGCTCACTGTTCTAGCCCTATAGGAATCACAGAAGAGTAGAGGAGTGCTCTTTTCTCAAAAGCAGAGTGTGTTTCTTGTAAGGCGAGCTAGTGTTTGTTTCCCAGTCGTAAACGGAGTTGTATCACATGCAGTTTCTGGTCCTACTAGCAAGAGTTGTTTTCTGCTAAGGACAGTCACGATTGTGCTCCCATTGCCATACACAGTGCAAATAGCACTAACGTCTGTTCCCATCAAGTACAGTGTATTGGACTGAAGAGAAGCTACTGTTCTTATCAGTTTCCTAAGCAGAGTTGAACTAGATATGGCCCGTGTGTCGGAAGCACAGTTCTTTTGTTCTGAGCAAGCTCACTGTTCTGGCCCTATAGGAAACACAGGAGATTAGAAGAGTGCTCTTTTCTAAAAAGGAGAGTATGTTTCTTGTAAGGCGAGCTAGTATTTGTTTCCCAGTCAGAAATGGAGTTGAATCACATGCAGTTTCTGCTCCTACAAGCAAGAGTAGTTTTCTGGTAAGAAGAGTTAGTATTGCACTTCATTTGCCACACACAGTACAAATAACACTAATGTCTGTTCCCAGGAAATACAGTGTATTGGACTGAAGAGAAGCTACTGTTCTTGTCAGTTTCCTAAGCAGAGTTGAACTAGATATGGCCCGTGTGTATAGGAAGCACAGTTCTTTTGTTCTGAGCAAGCTCACCCTTCTGGCCCTATAGGAAACACAGTAGATTACAAGAGTGCTCTTTTCTCAAAAGCATAGTGTGTTTCTTGTAAGGGGAGCTAGTGTTTGTTTCCCAGTCTTAAACGGAGTTGAGTCACATGCAGTTTCTGGTCCTACGAGTAAGAGTTGTTTTCTGCTAAGAACAGTCACTATTGCGCTCCATTTGCCATACCCAGTGGAAATAGCACTAGCGTCTGTTCCCAGCAAGTACAGTGTATTGGACTGAAGAGAAGCTACTGTTCTTGTCAGTTTCCTAAGCAGAGTTGAACTAGATATGGCCCGTGTGTCGGAAGCACAGTTCCTTTGTTCTGAGCAAGCTCAATGTTCTGGCCCTATAGGAATCACAGTAGAGTAGAAGAGTGCTCTTTTCTCAAAAGCAGAGTGTGTTTCTTGTAAGGCGAGCTAGTGTTTGTTTCCCAGTCATAAACTGAGTTGAATCACATGCAGTTTCTGGTCCTACAAGCAAGAGTTGTTTTCTGCTAAGAACAGTCACTATTGCGCTCCCATTGCCATACACAGTGCAAATAGCACTAGCGTCTGTTCCCAGCAAGTACAGTGTATTGGACTGAAGAGAAGCTACTTTTCTTGTCAGTTTCCTAAGCAGAGTTGAACTAGATATGGCCCCTGGGTCGGAAGCACAGGTCTTTTGTTCTGAGCAAGCTCACTGTTCTGGCCCTATAGGAAACACAATAGATTAGAAGAGTGGTCTTTTTTTCAAAAGTAGAGTAAGTTTCTTGTAAGGCGAGCTAGTATTTGTTTCCCAGTCAGAAACGGAGTTTTATCACATGCAGTTTCTGGTCCTACTAGCAAGAGTTGTTTTCTGCTAAGAACAGTCACGATTGTGCTCCCATTGCCATTCACGGTGCAAATAGCACTAACGTCTGTTCCCAGCAAGTACAGTGTATTGGACTGAAGAGAAGCTACTGTTCTTATCAGTTTCCTAAGCAGAGTTGAACTAGATATGGCCCGTGTGTCGGAAGCACAGTTCTTTTGTTCTGAGCAAGCTCACTGTTCTGGCCCTATAGGAAACACAGGAGATTAGAAGAGTGCTCTTTTCTAAAAAGCAGAGTATGTTTCTTGTAAGGCGAGCTAGTATTTGTTTCCCAGTCAGAAATGGAGTTGAATCACATGCAGTTTCTGCTCCTACAAGCAAGAGTTGTTTCGTCGTAAGAAGAGTTAGTATTGCACTCCATTTGCCATACACAGTGCAAATAACACTAGCGTCTGTTCCCAGGAAATACAGTGTATTGGACTGAAGAGAAGCTACTGTTCTTGTCAGTTTCCTAAGCAGAGTTGAACTAGATATGGCCCGTGTGTCGGAAGCACAGATCCTTTGTTCTGAGCAAGCTCACTCTTCTGGCCCTGTAGGAATCACAGTAGAGTAGAAGAGTGCTCTTTTCTCAAAAGCAGAGTGTGTTTCTTGTAAGGCGATCTAGTGTTTGTTTCCCAGTCGTTAACGGAGTTGAATCACATGCAGTTTCTGGTCCTATGAGCAAGAGTTGTTTTCTGGGAAGAAGAGTCACTATTGCGCTCCATTTGCCATACCCAGTGGAAATAGCACTAGGGTCTGTTCCCAGCAAGTACAGTGTATTGGACTGAAGAGAAGCTACTGTTCTTGTCAGTTTCCTAAGCAGAGTTGAAATAGATATGGCCCGTGTGTCGGAAGCACAGTTCCTTTGTTCTGAGCAAGCTCACTGTTCTGGCCCTATAGGAATCACAGTAGAGTAGAAGAGTGCTCTTTTCTCAAAAGCAGAGTGTGTTTCTTGTAAGGCGAGCTAGTGTTTGTTTCCCAGTCGTAAACGGAGTTGAATCACATGCAGTTTCTGGTACTACAAGCAAGAGATGTTTTCTGCTAAGAACAGTCACTATTGCGCTCCCATTGCCATACACAGTGCAAATAGCAGTCCCGTCTGTTCCCAGCAAGTACAGTGTATTGGACTGAAGAGAAGCTACTGTTCTTGTCAGTTTCCTAAGCAGAGTTGAACTAGATATGGCCCGTGTGTCGGAAGCACAGGTCTTTTGTTCTGAGCAAGCTCACTGTTCTGGCCTTATAGGAAACACAATAGATTAGAAGAGTGGTCTTTTCTTCAAAAGTAGAATAAGTTTCTTGTAAGGCGAGCTAGTATTTGTTTCCCAGTCAGAAATGGAGTTGAATCACATGCAGTTTCTGCTCCTTCAAGCAAGAGTTGTTTTCTGGTAAGAAGAGTCGCTATTGTGCTCAATTTCCCATACACAGTGCAAATAGCACTAGCGTCTGTTCCCAGCAAGTACAGTGTATTGGACTGAAGAGAAGCTACTGTTCTTGTCAGTTTCCTAAGCAGAGTTGAACTAGATATGGCCCGTGTGTCGGAAGCACAGGTCTTTCGTTCTGAGCAAGCTCACTGTTCTGGCCCTATAGGAAACACAGGAGATTAGAAGAGTGCTCTTTTCTTCAAAAGTAGAGTAAGTTTCTTGTAAGGCGAGCTAGTATTTGTTTCCCAGTCAGAAATGGAGTTGAATCACATGCAGTTTCTGCTCCTTCAAGCAAGAGTTGTTTTCTGGTAAGAAGAGTCGCTATTGTGCTCCATTTCCCATACACAGTGCAAATAGCACTAGCGTCTGTTCCCAGCAAGTACAGTGTATTGGACTGAAGAGAAGCTACTGTTCTCGTCAGTTTCCAAAGCAGAGTTGAACTTGATATGGCCCGTGTGTGTAGGAAGCACAGTTCTTTTGTTCTGAGCAAGCTCACTGTTCTGGCCCTATAGGAAACACAGTAGATTACAAGAGTGCTCTTTTCTCAAAAGCAGAGTGTGTTTCTTGTAAAGGGAGCTAGTGTTTGTTTCCCCGTCTTAAACGGAGTTGAATCACATGCAGTTTCTGGTCCTACGAGCAAGAGTTGTTTTCTGCTAAGAACAGTCACTATTGCGCTCCCATTGCCATACACAGTGCAAATAGCAGTCCCGTCTGTTCCCAGCAAGTACAGTGTATTGGACTGAAGAGAAGCTACTGTTCTTGTCAGTTTCCTAAGCAGAGTTGAAAAGATATGGCCCGTGTGTCGGAAGCACAGTTCCTTTGTTCTGAGCAAGCTCACTCTTCTTTCCCTGTAGGAATCACAGTAGAGTAGAAGAGTGCTCTTTTCTCAAAAACAGAGTGTGTTTCTTGTAAGGCGAGCTAGTATTTGTTTCCCAGTCGTTAACGGAGTTGAATCACATGCAGTTTCTGGTCCTATGAGCAAGAGTTGTTTTCTGGGAAGAAGAGTCACTATTGCGCTCCATTTGCCATACACAGTGCAAATAGCACTAGCGTCTGTTCCCAGCAAGTACAGTGTATTGGACTGAAGAGAAGCTAATGTTCTTGTCAGTTTCCTAAGCAGAGTTGAACTAGATATGGCCCATTGTGGGAAGCACAGTTCCTTTTTTCTGAGCAAGCTCAATGTTCTGGCCCTATAGGAAACACAGGAGATTAGAAGAGTGCTCTTTTCTCAAAAGCAGAGTGTGTTTCTTGTAAGGCGAGCTAGTATTTGTTTCCCAGTCAGAAATGGAGTTGAATCACATGCAGTTTCTGCTCCTTCAAGCAAGAGTTGTTTTCTGCTAAGAACAGTCACGATTGTGCTCCCATTGCAATACACGGTGCAAATAGCACTAACGTCTGTTCCCAGCAAGTGCAGTGTATTGGACTGAAGAGAAGCTACTGTTCTTATCAGTTCCCTAAGCAGAGTTGAACTAGATATGGCCCGTGTGTCGGAAGCACAGTTCTTTTGTTCTGAGCAAGCTCACTCTTCTGGCCCTATAGGAAACACAGTAGAGTAGAAGAGTGCTGTTTTCTCAAAAGCAGAGTGTGTTTCTTGAAAGGCGAGCTAGTGTTTGTTTCCCAGTCGTAAACGGAGTTGAATCACATGCAGTTTCTGGTCCTACGAGCAAGAGTTGTTTTCTGCTAAGAACAGACACGATTGCGCTCCCATTGCCATACACAGTGCAAATAGCAGTCCCGTCTGTTCCCAGCAAGTACAGTGTATTGGACTGAAGAGAAGCTACTGTTCTTGTCAGTTTCCTAAGCAGAGTTGAACTAGATATGGCCCGTGTGTCGGAAGCACAGTTCTTTTGTTCTGAGCAAGCTCACTGTTCTGGCCCTATAGGAAACACAGGAGATTAGAAGAGTGCTCTTTTCTAAAAAGCAGAGTATGTTTCTTGTAAGGCGAGCTAGTATTTGTTTCCCAGTCAGAAATGGAGTTGAATCACATGCAGTTTCTGCTCCTACAAGCAAGAGTTGTTTTCTGGTAAGAAGAGTTAGTATTGCACTTCATTTGCCATACACAGTGCAAATAACACTAGTGTCTGTTCCCAGGAAATACAGTGTATTGGACTGAAGAGAAGCTACTGTTCTTGTCAGTTTCCTAAGCAGAGTTGAACTAGATATGGCCCGTGTGTGTAGGAAGCACAGTTCTTTTGTTCTGAGCAAGCTCACCCTTCTGGCCCTATAGGAAACACAGTAGATTACAAGAGTGCTCTTTTCTCAAAAGCAGAGTGTGTTTCTTGTAAAGGGAGCTAGTGTTTGTTTCCCCGTCTTAAACGGAGTTGAATCACATGCAGTTTCTGGTCCTACTAGCAAGAGTTGTTTTCTGCTAAGAACAGTCACTATTGCGCTCCCATTGCCATACACAGTGCAAATAGCAGTCCCGTCTGTTCCCAGCAAGTACAGTGTATTGGACTGAAGAGAAGCTACTGTTCTTGTCAGTTTCCTAAGCAGAGTTGAATAGATATGGCCCGTGTGTCGGAAGCACAGTTCCTTTGTTCTGAGCAAGCTCACTCTTCTGGCCCTGTAGGAATCACAGTAGAGTAGAAGAGTGCTCTTTTCTCAAAAACAGAGTGTGTTTCTTGTAAGGCGAGCTAGTATTTGTTTCCCAGTTGTTAACGGAGTTGAATCACATGCAGTTTCTGGTCCTATGAGCAAGAGTTGTTTTCTGGGAAGCAGAGTCACTATTGCGCTCCATTTGCCATACACAGTGCAAATAGCACTAGCGTCTGTTCCCAGCAAGTACAGTGTATTGGACTGAAGAGAAGCTAATGTTCTTGTCAGTTTCCTAAGCAGAGTTGAACTAGATATGGCCCATTGTGGGAAGCACAGTTCCTTTTTTCTGAGCAAGCTCAATGTTCTGGCCCTATAGGAAACACAGGAGATTAGAAGAGTGCTCTTTTCTCAAAAGCAGAGTGTGTTTCTTGTAAGGCGAGCTAGTATTTGTTTCCCAGTCAGAAATGGAGTTGAATCACATGCAGTTTCTGCTCCTTCAAGCAAGAGTTGTTTTCTGCTAAGAACAGTCACGATTGCGCTCCCATTGCCATACACAGTGCAAATAGCACTAGTGTCTGTTCCCAGCAAGTACAGTGTATTGGACTGAAGAGAAGCTACTGTTCTTGTCAGTTTCCTAAGCAGAGTTGAAGTAGATATGGCCCGTGTGTCGGAAGCACAGTTCCTTTGGTCTGAGCAAGCTCACTGTTCTGGCCATATAAGAAACACAGTAGAGTAGAAGAGTGCTCTTTTCTCAAAAGCAGAGTGTGTTTCTTGTAAGGTGAGCTAGTATTTGTTTCCCAGTCGTAAACGGAGTTGAATCACATGCAGTTTCTGCTCCTAAAAGCAAGAGTTGTTTTCTGGTAAGAAGAGTCACTATTGTGCTCCATTTGCCATACACAGTGCAAATAGCACTAGCGTCTGTTCCCAGCAAGTACAGTGTATTGGACTGAAGAGAAGCTACTGTTCTTGTCAGTTTCCTAAGCAGGGTTGAACTAGATATGGCCCGTGTGTCGGAAGCACAGTTCTTTTGTTCTGAGCAAGCTCACTGTTCTGGCCCTATAGGAAACACAGTAGAGTAGAAGAGTGCTCTTTTCTCAAAAGCAGAGTATGTTTCTTGTAAGGCGAGCTAGTATTTGTTTCCCAGTCAGAAATGGAGTTGAATCACATGCAGTTTCTGCTCCTACAAGCAAGAGTTGTTTTCTGGTAAGAAGAGTCACTATTGAGCTCCATTTGCCATACACAGTGCTAATAGCACTAGCGTCTGTTCCCAGCAAGTACAGTGTATTGGACTGAAGAGAAGCTACTGTTCTTGTCAGTTTCCTAAGCAGAGTTGAACTAGATATGAACCCTGTGTGCAGGAAGCACATTTCTTTTGTTCTGAGGAAGCTCACTGTTCTGGCCCTATAAGAAACATAGTAGAGTAGAAGAGTGCTCTTTTCTCAAAAGCAGAGTGTGTTTCTTGTAAGGCGAGCTAGTGTTTGTTTCCCAATCAGAAATGGAGTTGAATCACATGCAGTTTCTCTTCCTACAAGGAAGAGTTGTTTTCTGGTAAGAAAGGTTAGTATTGCACTCCATTTGCCATACACAGTGCAAATAACACTAGCGTCTGTTCCCAGCAAATACAGTGTATTGGACTGAAGAGAAGCTACTGTTCTTGTCAGCTTCCTAAGCAGAGTTGAACTAGATATGGCCCGTGTGTGGAGGAAGCATAGTTCCTTTTTTCTGAGCAAGCTCACTCTTCTGGCCCTATAGGAAACACAGTAGAGTAGAAGAGTGCTCTTTTCTCAAAAGCAGAGTTTGTTTCTCGAAAGGCGAGCTGGTGTTTGTTTCCCAGTCGTGAACGGAGTTGAATCACATGCAGTTTCTGCTCCTACAAACAAGAGTTGTTTTCTGGTAGGAAGAGTCACTATTGCGCTCCTTTTCCCATACACAGTGCAAATAGCACTAGCGTCTGTTCCCAGCAAGTACAGTGTATTGGACTGAAGAGAAGCTACTGTTCTTGTCAGTTTCCTAAGCAGAGATGAACTAGAAATGGCCCATGTGTAGGAAGCACAGTTCTTTTGTGCTGAGCAAGCTCACTGTTCTGGCCCTATAGGAAACACAGTAGATTAGAAGAGTGCTCTTTTCTCAAAAGCAGAGTATGTTTCTTGTAAGGCGAGCTAGTATTTGTTTTCCAGTCAGAAATGGAGTTGAATCACATGCAGTTTCTGCTCCTACAAGCAAGAGTTGTTTTCTGGTAAGAAGAGTCACTATTGCGCTCCATTTGCCATACACAGTGCAAATAGCACTAGCGTCTGTTCCCAGCAAGTACAGTGTATTGTACTGAAGAGAAGCTACTGTTCTTGTCAGTTTCCTAAGCAGAGTTGAACTAGATATGGCCCGTGTGTCCGAAGCACAGTTCCTTTGTTCTGAGCAAGCTCACTGTTTTGGCCTTATGGGAATCACAGCAGAGTAGAAGAGTGCTCTTTTCTCAAAAGCAGAGTGAGTTTCTTGTAAGGCGAGCTAGTGTTTGTTTCCCAGTCATAAATACAGTTGAATCACATGCAGTTTCTGCTCCTAAAAGCAAGAGTTGTTTTCTAGTAAGAAGAGTCAATATTGTGCTCCATTTGCCATGCACAGTACAAATAGCATTAGCGTCTGTTCCCAGCAAGTACCATGTATTGGACTGAAGAGAAGCTACTGTTCTTGTCAGTTTACTAAGCAGAGTTGAACTAGATATGAACTGTGTGTGTAGGAAGCACAGTTCTTTTGTTCTGAGCAAGCTCACTCTTCTGGCCCTACAGGAAAAACAGTAGAGTAGAAGAGTGCTCTTTTCTCAAAAGCAGAGTATGTTTCTTGTAACGTGAGCTAGTATTTGTTTCCCAGTCGTAAACAGAGTTGAATCACATGCAGTTTCTGGTCCTACTAGCAAGAGTTGTTTTCTACTAAGAACAGTCACGATTGCGCTCCCATTGAGATACACGGTGCAAATAGCACTCGCGTCTATTTCCAGCAAGTACAGTGTGTTGGACTGAAGAGAAGCTACTGTTCTTGTCAGTTTCCTAAGCAGAGATGAACTAGATATGGCCCGTGTGTCGGAAGCATAGTTCTTTTATTCTGAGAAAGCTCACTGTTCTGGCCCATTAGGAAACACAGTAGATTAGAAGAGTGCTCTTTTCTCAAAAGCAGAGTATGTTTCCTGTAAGGCGAGCTAGTATTTGTTTCCCAGTCAGAAATGGAGTTGAATCACATGCAGTTTCTGCTCTTAAAAGCAAGTGTTTTTTTCTATTAAGAAGAGTCACTATTGCGCTCCATTTCCCATACACAGTGCTAAGAGCACTAGCGTCTGTTCCCAGCAAGTACAGTGTATTGGACTGAAGAGAAGCTACTATTCTTGTCAGTTTCCTAAGCAGAGTTGAACTAGATAGGAACTGTGTGTGTAGGAAGCACAGTTCTTTTGTTCTGAGCAAGCTCACTGTTCTGGCCCTATAGGAAACACAGTAGAGTAGAAGAGTGCTCTTTTCTCAAAAGCAGAGTATGTTTCTTGTAAGGTGAGCTAGTATTTGTTTCCCAGTCGTAAACAGAGTTGAATCACATGCAGTTTCTGGTCCTCCGAGCAAGAGTTGTTTTCTGGTAAGAAGAGTCACTATTGTGCTCCATTTGCCATGCACAGTGCAAATAGCACTAGCGTCTGTTCCCAACAAGTACAGTGTATTGTACTGGAGAGAAGCTACTGTTCTTGTCAGTTTCCTAAGCAGAGTTGAACTAGATATGGCCCCTGTGTCGGAAGCACAGTTCCTTTGTTCTGAACAAGCTCATGTTCTGCCCTATACGAATCACAGTAGAGTAGAAGAGTGCTCTTTTTCAAAAGCAGAGTGTGTTTCTTTTAAGGTGAGCTAGTATTTGTTTCCCAGTCATAAACGGAGTTGAATCACATGCAGTTTCTGGTCCTACTAGCAAGAGTTGTTTTCTGCTAAGAACAGTCACGATTGCGCTCCCTTTGCCAGACACAGTGCAAATAGCACTCGCGTCTGTTCCCAGCAAGTACCGTGTATTGGACTGAAGAGCTACTGTTCTTGTCAGTTTCCTAAGCAGAGTTGAACTAGATATGGCCCGTGTGTCGGAAGCACAGTTCCTTTATTCTGAGCAAGCTCACTGTTCTGGCCCTATAAGAATCACAGTAGAGTAGAAGAGTGCTCTTTTCTCAAAAGCAGAGTGTGTTTCTTGTAAGGCGAGCTAGTGTTTGTTTCCCAGTCATAAGCGGATTTGAATCACATGCAGTTTCTGCTCCTAAAAGCAAGAGTTGTTTTCTGGTAAGAAGAGTCACTATTGTGCTCCATTTGCCATACCCAGCGGAAATAGCACTAGCGTCTGTTCCCAGCAAGTACAGTGTATTGGACTGAAGAGAAGCTACTGTTCTTGTCAGTTTCCTAAGCAGAGTTGAACTAGATAGGAACTGTGTGTGTAGGAAGCACAGTTCTTTTGTTCTGAGCAAGCTCACTGTTCTGGCCCTATAGGAAACACAGTAGATTAGAAGAGTGCTCTTTTCTCAAAAGCATAGTATGTTTCTTGTAAGGCGAGCTAGTATTTGTTTCCCAGTCAGAAATGGAGTTGAATCACATGCAGTTTCTGCTCCTACAAGCAAGAGTTGTTTTCTGGTAAGAAGAGTCACTATTGTGCTCCATTTGCCATACACAGTGCAAATAGCGCTAGCGTCTGTTCCCAGCAAGTACAGTGTATTGTACTGAAGAGAAGCTACTGTTCTTGTCAGTTTCCTAAGCAGAGTTGAACTAGATATGAACTGTGTGTGTAGGAAGCACAGTACTTTTGTTCTGAGCAAGCTCACTGTTCTGGCCCTACAGGAAAAACAGTAGAGTAGAAGAGTGCTCTTTTCTCAAAAGCAGAGTATGTTTCTTGTAACGTGAGCTAGTATTTGTTTCCCAGTCGTAAACAGAGTTGAATCACATGCAGTTTCTGGTCCTACCAGCAAGAGTTGTTTTCTGCTAAGAACAGTCACGATTGAGCTCCCTTTGAGATACACTGTGCAAATAGCACTCGCGTCTATTTCCAGCAAGTACAGTGTATTGGACTGAAGAGAAGCTACTGTTCTTGTCAGTTTCCTAAGCAGAGATGAACTAGATATGGCCCGTGTTTGGAAGCAGAGTTCTTTTGTTCTGAGCAAGCTCACTGTTCTGGCCCATTAGGAAACACAGTAGATTAGAAGAGTGCTCTTTTCTCAAAAGCAGAGTATGTTTCTTGTAAGGCGAGCTAGTATTTGTTTCCCAGTCAGAAATGGAGTTGAATCACATGCAGTTTGTGCTCTTAAAAGCAAGAGTTGTTTTCTATTAAGAAGAATCACTATTGCACTCCATTTCCCATACACAGTGCAAATAGCACTAGCGTCTGTTCCCAGCAAGTACAGTGTATTGGACTGAAGAGAAGCTACTGTTCTTGTCAGTTTCCTAAGCAGAGATGAACTAGAAATGGCCCGTGTGTCGGAAGCACAGTTCTTTTGTTCTGAGCAAGCTCACTGTTCTGGCCCTATAGGAAACACAGTAGAGTAGAAGACTGCTCTTTCCTCAAAAGCAGAGTATGTTTCTTGTAAGGTGAGCTAGTATTTGTTTCCCAGTTGTAAACGGAGTTGAATCACATGCAGTTTCTGCTCCTACCTGCAATAGTTGTTTTCTGGTAAGAAGAGTCACTATTGTGCTCCATTTGCAATACACAGTGCAAATAGCACTAGCGTCTGTTCCCAGCAAGTACAGTGTATTGTACTGAAGAGAAGGTACTGTTCTTGTCAGTTTCCTAAGCAGAGTTGAACTAGATATGGCCCGTGTGTCGGAAGCACAGTTCGTTTATTCTGAGCAAGCTCACTGTTCTGGCCCTATAAGAATCACAGTAGAGTAGAAGAGTGCTCTTTTCTCAAAAGCAGAGTGTGTTTCTTGTAAGGCGAGCTAGTGTTTGTTTCCCAGTCATAAGCGGAGTTGAATCACATGCAGTTTCTGCTCCTAAAAGCAAGAGTTGTTTTCTGGTAAGAAGAGTCACTATTGTGCTCCTTTTGCCATACCCAGTGGAAATAGCACTAGCGTCTGTTCCCAGCAAGTACAGTGTATTGGACTGAAGAGAAGCCACTGTTCTTGTCAGTTTCCTAAGCAGAGTTGAACTAGATAGGAACTGTGTGTGTATGAAGCACAGTTCTTTTGTTCTGAGCAAGCTCACTGTTCTGGCCCTATAGGAAACACAGTAGAGTAGAAGAGTGCTCTTTTCTCAAAAGCAGAGTGTGTTTCTTGTAAGTCGAGCTAGTATTTGTTTCCCAGTCAGAAAAGGAGTTGAATCACATGCAGTTTCTGCTCCTACAAGCAAGAGTTGTTTTCTGGTAAGAAGAGTCACTATTGTGCTCCATTTCCGATACACAGTGCAAATAGCAGTAGCTTCTGTTACCAGCAAGTACAGTGTATTGGACTGAAGAGAAGCTACTGTTCTTGTCAGTTTCCTAAGCAGAGTTGAACTAGGTATGAACCCTGTGTGTAGGAAGCACAGTTCTTTTCTTCTGAGCAAGCTCACTGTTCTGGCCCTATAAGAAACACAGTAGAGTAGAAGAGTGCTCTTTTCTCAAAAGCAGAGTGTGTTTCTTGTAAGGCGAGCTAGTGTTTGTTTCCCAATCAGAAATGGAGTTGAATCACATGTAGTATCTGCTCCTACAAGGAAGAGTTGTTTTCTGGTAAGAAAGTTTAGTATTGCACTCCATTTGCCATACACAGTGCAAATAACACTAGCGCCTGTTCCCAGCAAATACAGTGTATTGGACTGAAGAGAAGCTACTGTTCTTGTCAGCTTCCTAAGTAGAGTTGAACTAGATATGGCCCGTGTGTGGAGGAAGCATAGTTCCTTTGTTCTGAGCAAGCTCACTCTTCTGGCCCTATAGGAAAAACAGTAGATTAGAAGAGTGCTCTTTTCTCAAAAGCAGAGTGTGTTTCTTTTAAGGCAAGCTAGTGTTTGATTCCCAGTCGTAAACGGAGTGGAATCACATGCAGTTTCTGCTCCTACAAGCAAGAGTTGTTTTCTGGAAAGAAGAGTCACTATTGCACTTCATTTCCCATACACAGTGCAAATAACACTAGCATCTGCCCCAGCAAGTACAGTGTATTGTACTGAAGAGAAGGTACTGTTCTTGTCTGTTTCCTAAGCAGAGTTGAACTAGATATGGCCCGTGTGTCGGAAGCACAGTTCCTTTGTTCTGAGCAAGCTCACTGTTCTGGCCCTATGGGAATCACAGTAGAGTAGAAGAGTGCTCTTTTCTCAAAAGCAGAGTGTGTTTGTTGTAAGGCGAGCTAGTGTTTGTTTCCCAGTCGTAAACGGAGTTGAATCACATGCAGTTTCTGCTCCTACAAGCAAGAGTTGTTTTCTGCTAAGAAGAGTCACTGTTGCGCTCCTTTTCCCATACACAGTGCAAATAGCACTAGCGTCTGTTCCCAGCAAGTTCAGTGTATTGGACTGAAGAGAAGCTACTGTTCTTGTCAGTTTCCTAAGCAGAGATGAACTAGAAATGGCCCGTGTGTAGGAAGCACAGTTCTTTTGTTCTGAGCAAGCTCACTGTTCTGGCCCTATAGGAAACACAGTAGATTAGAAGAGTGCTCTTTTCTCAAAAGCAGAGTATGTTTCTTGTAAGGCAAGCTAGTATTTGTTTCCCAGTCAGAAATGGAGTTGAATCACATGCAGTTTCTGCTCCTACAAGCAAGAGTTGTTTTCTGGTAAGAAGAGTCACTATTGTGCTCCATTTGCCATACACAGTGCAAATAGCACTGGCGTCTATTCCCAGCAAGTACAGTGTATTGTACTGAAGAGAAGGTACTGTTCTTGTTAGTTTCCTAAGCAGAGTTGAACTAGATATGGCCCGTGTGTCGGAAGCACAGTTCCTTTGTTCTGAGCAAGTTCACTGTTCTGGCCCTATGGGAATCACAGTAGAGTAGAAGAGTGCTCTTTTCTAAAAAGCAGAGTGTGTTTCTCGAAAGGCGAGCTAGTGTTTGTTTCCCAGTCATAAACGGAGTTGAATCACATGCAGTTTCTGCTCCTAAAAGCAAGAGTTGTTTTCTGGTAAGAAGAGTCACTATTGTGCTCCATTTGCCATGCACAGTGCAAATAGCACTAGCGTCTGTTCCCAGCAAGTACAGTGTATTGGACTGAAGAGAAGCTACTGTTCTTGTCAGTTTCCTAAGCAGAGATGAACTAGATATGAACTGTGTGTGTAGGAAGCACAGTTCTTTTGTTCTGAGCAAGCTCAATGTTCTGGCCCTATAGGAAACACAGTAGATTAGAAGAGTGCTCTTTTCTCAAAAGCAGAGTATGTTTCTTGTAAGGTGAGCTATTATTTGTTTCCCAGTCATAAACAGAGTTGAATCATATGCAGTTTCTGGTCCTACAAGCAAGAGTTGTTTTCTGCTAAGAACAGTCACGATTGCGCTCCCATTGAGATTCACCGTGCAAATAGCACTGGTGTCTATTTCCAGCAAGTACAGTGTATTGGACTGAAGAGAAGCTACTGTTCTTGTCAGTTTCCTAAGCTGAGATGAACTAGATATGGCCCGTGTGTCGGAAGCACAGTTCTTTTGTTCTGAGCAAGCTCACTGTTCTGGCCAATTAGGAAACACAGTAGAGTAGAAGAGTGCTCTTTTCTCAAAAGCAGAGTGTGTTTCTTGTAAGGCGAGCTAGTATTTGTTTCCCAGTCAGAAATGGAGTTGAATCACATGCAGTTTCTGGTCCTACGAGCAAGAGTTATTTTCCGGTACGAAGAGTCACTATTGCGCTCCATTTGCCATACACAGTGCAAATACACTAGCGTCTGTTCCCAGCAAGTACAGTGTATTGGACTGAAGAGAAGCTACTGTTCTTGTCAGTTTCCTAAGCAGGGTTGAACTAGATATGGCCCGTGTGTGTAGGAAGCACAGTTCTTTTGTTCTGAGCAAGCTCACTGTTCTGGCCCTATAGGAAACACAGTAGAGTAGAAGAGTGCTCTTTTCTCAAAAGCAGAGTATGTTTCTTTTAAGGCGAGCTAGTGTTTGTTTCGCAGTCGTAAACGGAGTTGAATCACATGCAGTTTCTGCTCCTACAAGCAAGAGTTGTTTTCTGGAAAGAAGAGTCACAATTGTGCTCCTTTTCCCATACACAGTGCAAATAGCACTAGCGTCTGTTCCCAGCAAGTACAGTGTATTGGACTGAAGAGAAGCTACTGTTCTTGTCAGTTTCCTAAGCAGAGTTGAACTAGATATGAACCGTGTGTGTAGGAAGCACAGTTCTTTTGTTCTGAGCAAGCTCACTGTTGTGGCCCTATAGGAAACACAGTAGATTAGAAGAGTGCTCTTTTCTCAAAAGCAGAGTATGTTTCTTGTAATAAGAGCTAGTGTTTGTTTCCCAGTCAGAAATGGAGTTGAATCACATGCAGTTTCTGCTCCTACAAGCAAGAGTTGTTTTCTGGTAAGAAGAGTCACAATTGCGCTCCCATTGCCTTACACAGTGCAAATAGCACTAGCGTCTGTTCCCAGCAAGTACAGTGTATTGTACTGAAGAGAAGGTACTGTTCTTGTCAGTTTCCTAAGCAGAGTTGAACTAGATATGGCCCGTGTGTCGGAAGCACAGTTCCTTTGTTCTGAGCAAGCTCACTGTTCTGGCCCTATGGGAATCACAGTAGAGTAGAAGAGTGCTCTTTTCTCAAAAGCAGAGTGTGTTTCTCGAAAGGCGAGCTAGTGTTTGTTTCCCAGTCGTAAACGGAGTTGAATCACATGCAGTTTCTGCTCCTAAAAGCAAGAGTTGTTTTCTGGTAAGAAGAGTCACTATTGCGCTCCTTTTCCCATACACAGTGCAAATAGCACGAGCGTCAGTTCCCAGCAAGTACAGTGTATTGGACTGAAGAGAAGCTACTGTTCTTGTCAGTTTCCTAAGCAGAGATGAACTAGAAATGGCCCATGTGTAGGAAGCACAGTTCTTTTGTTCTGAGCAAGCTCACTGTTGTGGCCCTATAGGAAACACAGTAGAGTAGAAGAGTGCTCTTTTCTCAAAAGCAGAGTATGTTTCTTGTAAGGTGAGCTAGTATTTGTTTCCCAGTCGTAAACAGAGTTGAATCATATGCAGTTTCTGGTCCTACAAGCAAGAGTTGTTTTCTGCTAAGAACAGTCACGATTGCGCTCCCATTGAGATTCACGGTGCAAATAGCACTGGCGTCTATTTCCAGCAAGTACAGTGTATTGGACTGAAGAGAAGCTACTGTTCTTGTCAGTTTCCTAAGCAGAGATGAACTAGAAATGGCCCATGTGTAGGAAGCACAGTTCTTTTGTTCTGAGCAAGCTCACTGTTGTGGCCCTATAGGAAACACAGTAGATTAGAAGAGTGCTCTTTTCTCAAAAGCAGAGTATGTTTCTTGTAAGGAGAGCTAGTGTTTGTTTCCCAGTCAGAAATGGAGTTGAATCACATGCAGTTTCTGCTCCTACAAGCAAGAGTTGTTTTCTGGTAAGAAGAGTCACGATTGCGCTCCCATTGCCTTACACAGTGCAAATAGCACTAGCGTCTGTTCCCAGCAAGTACAGTGTATTGTACTGAAGAGAAGCTACTGTTCTTGTCAGTTTCCTAAGCAGAGTTGAACTAGATATGGCCCGTGTGTCGGAAGCACAGTTCCTTTGTTCTGAGCAAGCTCACTGTTCTGGCCCTATGGGAATCACAGTAGAGTAGAAGAGTGCTCTTTTCTCAAAAGCAGAGTGTGTTTCTCGAAAGGCGAGCTAGTGTTTGTTTCCCAGTCGTAAACGGAGTTGAATCACAAGCAGTTTCTGCTCCTACAAGCAAGAGTTGTTTTCTGGTAAGAAGAGTCACTATTGCGCTCCTTTTCCCATACACAGTGCAAATAACACGAGCGTCAGTTCCCAGCAAGTACAGTGTATTGGACTGAAGAGAAGCTACTGTTCTTGTCAGTGTCCTAAGCAGAGATGAACTAGAAAAGGCCCATGTGTAGGAAGCACAGTTCTTTTGTTCTGAGCAAGCTCACTGTTCTGGCCCTATAGGAAACACAGTAGATTAGAAGAGTGCTCTTTTCTCAAAAGCAGAGTATGTTTCTTGGAAGGTGAGCTAGTATTTGTTTCCCAGTCGTAAACGGAGTTGAATCACATGCAGTTTCTGCTCCTACAAGCAAGAGTTGTTTTCTGGAAAGAAGAGTCACTATTGTGCTCCATTTGCCATGCACAGTGCAAATAGCACGAGCGTCTGTTCCCAGCAAGTACAGTGTATTGGACTGAAGAGAAGCTACTGTTCTTGTCAGTTTCCTAAGCAGAGTTGAACTAGATATGAACTGTGTGTGTAGGAAGCACAGTTCTTTTGTTCTGAGCAAGCTCACTGTTCTGGCCCTATAGGAAACACAGTAGAGTAGAAGAGTGCTCTTTTCTCAAAAGCAGAGTATGTTTCTTGTAAGGTGAGCTAGTATTTGTTTCCCAGTCGTAAACAGAGTTGAATCATATGCAGTTTCTGGTCCTACAAGCAAGAGTTGTTTTCTGCTAAGAACAGTAACGATTGCGCTCCCATTGAGATTCACGGTGCAAATAGCACTGGCGTCTATTTCCAGCAAGTACAGTGTATTGGACTGAAGAGAAGCTACTGTTCTTGTCAGTTTCCTAAGCAGGGTTGAACTAGATATGGCCCGTGTGTGTAGGAAGCACAGTTCTTTTGTTCTGAGCAAGCTCACTGTTCTGGCCCTATAGGAAACACAGTAGAGTAGAAGAGTGCTCTTTTCTCAAAAGCAGAGTATGTTTCTTTTAAGGCGAGCTAGTGTTTGTTTCGCAGTCGTAAACGGAGTTGAATCACATGCAGTTTCTGCTCCTACAAGCAAGAGTTGTTTTCTGGAAAGAAGAGTCACAATTGTGCTCCTTTTCCCATACACAGTGCAAATAGCACTAGCGTCTGTTCCCAGCAAGTACAGTGTATTGGACTGAAGAGAAGCTACTGTTCTTGTCAGTTTCCTAAGCAGAGTTGAACTAGATATGAACCGTGTGTGTAGGAAGCACAGTTCTTTTGTTCTGAGCAAGCTCACTGTTGTGGCCCTATAGGAAACACAGTAGATTAGAAGAGTGCTCTTTTCTCAAAAGCAGAGTATGTTTCTTGTAATAAGAGCTAGTGTTTGTTTCCCAGTCAGAAATGGAGTTGAATCACATGCAGTTTCTGCTCCTACAAGCAAGAGTTGTTTTCTGGTAAGAAGAGTCACAATTGCGCTCCCATTGCCTTACACAGTGCAAATAGCACTAGCGTCTGTTCCCAGCAAGTACAGTGTATTGTACTGAAGAGAAGGTACTGTTCTTGTCAGTTTCCTAAGCAGAGTTGAACTAGATATGGCCCGTGTGTCGGAAGCACAGTTCCTTTGTTCTGAGCAAGCTCACTGTTCTGGCCCTATGGGAATCACAGTAGAGTAGAAGAGTGCTCTTTTCTCAAAAGCAGAGTGTGTTTCTCGAAAGGCGAGCTAGTGTTTGTTTCCCAGTCGTAAACGGAGTTGAATCACATGCAGTTTCTGCTCCTAAAAGCAAGAGTTGTTTTCTGGTAAGAAGAGTCACTATTGCGCTCCTTTTCCCATACACAGTGCAAATAGCACGAGCGTCAGTTCCCAGCAAGTACAGTGTATTGGACTGAAGAGAAGCTACTGTTCTTGTCAGTTTCCTAAGCAGAGATGAACTAGAAATGGCCCATGTGTAGGAAGCACAGTTCTTTTGTTCTGAGCAAGCTCACTGTTGTGGCCCTATAGGAAACACAGTAGAGTAGAAGAGTGCTCTTTTCTCAAAAGCAGAGTATGTTTCTTGTAAGGTGAGCTAGTATTTGTTTCCCAGTCGTAAACAGAGTTGAATCATATGCAGTTTCTGGTCCTACAAGCAAGAGTTGTTTTCTGCTAAGAACAGTCACGATTGCGCTCCCATTGAGATTCACGGTGCAAATAGCACTGGCGTCTATTTCCAGCAAGTACAGTGTATTGGACTGAAGAGAAGCTACTGTTCTTGTCAGTTTCCTAAGCAGAGATGAACTAGAAATGGCCCATGTGTAGGAAGCACAGTTCTTTTGTTCTGAGCAAGCTCACTGTTGTGGCCCTATAGGAAACACAGTAGATTAGAAGAGTGCTCTTTTCTCAAAAGCAGAGTATGTTTCTTGTAAGGAGAGCTAGTGTTTGTTTCCCAGTCAGAAATGGAGTTGAATCACATGCAGTTTCTGCTCCTACAAGCAAGAGTTGTTTTCTGGTAAGAAGAGTCACGATTGCGCTCCCATTGCCTTACACAGTGCAAATAGCACTAGCGTCTGTTCCCAGCAAGTACAGTGTATTGTACTGAAGAGAAGCTACTGTTCTTGTCAGTTTCCTAAGCAGAGTTGAACTAGATATGGCCCGTGTGTCGGAAGCACAGTTCCTTTGTTCTGAGCAAGCTCACTGTTCTGGCCCTATGGGAATCACAGTAGAGTAGAAGAGTGCTCTTTTCTCAAAAGCAGAGTGTGTTTCTCGAAAGGCGAGCTAGTGTTTGTTTCCCAGTCGTAAACGGAGTTGAATCACAAGCAGTTTCTGCTCCTACAAGCAAGAGTTGTTTTCTGGTAAGAAGAGTCACTATTGCGCTCCTTTTCCCATACACAGTGCAAATAACACGAGCGTCAGTTCCCAGCAAGTACAGTGTATTGGACTGAAGAGAAGCTACTGTTCTTGTCAGTTTCCTAAGCAGAGATGAACTAGAAAAGGCCCATGTGTAGGAAGCACAGTTCTTTTGTTCTGAGCAAGCTCACTGTTGTGGCCCTATAGGAAACACAGTAGATTAGAAGAGTGCTCTTTTCTCAAAAGCAGAGTATGTTTCTTGGAAGGTGAGCTAGTATTTGTTTCCCAGTCGTAAACGGAGTTGAATCACATGCAGTTTCTGCTCCTACAAGCAAGAGTTGTTTTCTGGAAAGAAGAGTCACTATTGTGCTCCATTTGCCATGCACAGTGCAAATAGCACGAGCGTCTGTTCCCAGCAAGTACAGTGTATTGGACTGAAGAGAAGCTACTGTTCTTGTCAGTTTCCTAAGCAGAGTTGAACTAGATATGAACTGTGTGTGTAGGAAGCACAGTTCTTTTGTTCTGAGCAAGCTCACTGTTCTGGCCCTATAGGAAACACAGTAGAGTAGAAGAGTGCTCTTTTCTCAAAAGCAGAGTATGTTTCTTGTAAGGTGAGCTAGTATTTGTTTCCCAGTCGTAAACAGAGTTGAATCATATGCAGTTTCTGGTCCTACAAGCAAGAGTTGTTTTCTGCTAAGAACAGTAACGATTGCGCTCCCATTGAGATTCACGGTGCAAATAGCACTGGCGTCTATTTCCAGCAAGTACAGTGTATTGGACTGAAGAGAAGCTACTGTTCTTGTCAGTTTCCTAAGCAGGGTTGAACTAGATATGGCCCGTGTGTCGGAAGCACAGTTTTTTTGTTCTGAGCAAGCTCACTGTTCTATCCCTATAGGAAACACAGTAGATTAGAAGAGTGCTCTTTTCTCAAAAGCAGAGTATGTTTCTTGTAAGGCGAGCTAGTATTTGCTTCCCAGTCAGAAATGGAGTTGAATCACATGCAGTTTCTGCTCCTACAAGCAAGAGTTGTTTTCTGGTAAGAAGAATCACTATTGCGCTCCATTTGCAATACACAGTGCAAATACACTAGCGTCTGTTCCCAGCAAGTACAGTGTATTGGACTGAAGAGAAGCTACTGTTCTTGTCAGTTTCCTAAGCAGGGTTGAACTAGATATGGCCCGTGTGTGTAGGAAGCAGAGTTCTTTTGTTCTGAGCAAGCTCACTGTTGTGGCCCTATAGGAAACACAGTAGAGTAGAAGAGTGCTCTTTTCTAAAAGCAGAGTGTGTTTCTTGTAGGACGAGCTAGTGTTTGTTTCCCAGTCAGAAATTGAGTTGAATCACATGCAGTTTCTGGTCCTAAAAGCAAGAGTTGTTTTCTGGTAAGAAAGGATAATATTGCACTCCATTTGCGATACACAGTGCAAATAACACTAGCGTCTGTTCCCAGCAAATACAGTGTATTGGACTGAAGAGAAGCTACTGTTCGTGTCAGCTTCCTAAGCAGAGTTGAACTAGATATGGCCCGTGTGTGTAGGAAGCATAGTTCCTTTGTTCTGAGCAAGCTCACTCTTCTGGCCCTATAGGAAACACAGTAGATTAGAAGAGTGCTCTTTTCTCAAAAGCAGAGTGGGTTTCTTTCAAGGCGAGCTAGTGTTTGTTTCCCAGTCGTAAACGGAGTTGAATCACATGCAGTTTCTGCTCCTACAAGCAAGAGTTGTTTTCTGGTAAGAAGAGTCACTATTGCGCTCCTTTTCCCATACACAGTGCAAATAGCACGAGCGTCTGTTCCCAGCAAGTACAGTGTATTGGACTGAAGAGAAGCTACTGTTCTTGTCAGTTTCCTAAGCAGAGATGAACTAGAAATGGCCCATGTGTAGGAAGCACAGTTCTTTTGTTCTGAGCAAGCTCACTGTTGTGGCCCTATAGGAAACACAGTAGATTAGAAGAGTGCTCTTTTCTCAGAGGCAGAGTATGTTTCTTGTAAGGAGAGCTAGTGTTTGTTTCCCAGTCAGAAATGGAGTTGAATCACATGCAGTTTCTGCTCCTACAAGCAAGAGTTGTTTTCTGGTAAGAAGAGTCACGATTGCGCTCCCATTGCCTTACACAGTGCAAATAGCACTAGCGTCTGTTCCCAGCAAGTACAGTGTATTGTACTGAAGAGAAGGTACTGTTCTTGTCAGTTTCCTAAGCAGAGTTGAACTAGATATGGCCCGTGTGTCGGAAGCACAGTTCCTTTGTTCTGAGCAAGCTCACTGTTCTGGCCCTATAAGAATCACAGTAGAGTAGAAGAGTGCTCTTTTCTCAAAAGCAGAGTGTGTTTCTTGTAAGGCGAGCTAGTGTTTGTTTCCCAGTCGTAAACGGAGTTGAATCACATGCAGTTTCTGCTCCTACAAGCAAGAGTTGTTTTCTGGAAAGAAGAGGCACTATTGTGCTCCATTTCCGATACACAGTGCAAATAGCACTAGCGTCTGTTCCCAGCAAGTACAGTGTATTGGACTGAAGAGAAGCTACTGTTCTTGTCAGTTTCCTAAGCAGAGTTGAACTAGATATGAACCGTGTGTGTAGGAAGAACAGTTCTTTTGTTCTGAGCAAGCTCACTGTTCTGGCCCTATAGGAAACACAGTAGAGTAGAAGAGTGCTCTTTTCTCAAAAGCAGAGTGTGTTTCTTGTAAGGCGAGCTAGTGTTTGTTTCCCAGTCAGAAATGGAGTTGAATCACATGCAGTATCTGGTCCTACAAGTAAGAGATGTTTTCTGGAAAGAAGAGTCACTATTGCACTTCATTTCCCATACACAGTGCAAATAACACTAGCATCTGCCCCAGCAAGTACAGTGTATTGTACTGAAGAGAAGGTACTGTTCTTGTCTGTTTCCTAAGCAGAGTTGAACTAGATATGGCCCGTGTGTCGGAAGCACAGTTCCTTTGTTCTGAGCAAGCTCACTGTTCTGGCCCTATGGGAATCACAGTAGAGTAGAAGAGTGCTCTTTTCTCAAAAGCAGAGTGTGTTTCTTGTAAGGCGAGCTAGTGTTTGTTTCCCAGTCGTAAACGGAGTTGAATCACATGCAGTTTCTGCTCCTACAAGCAAGAGTTGTTTTCTGCTAAGAAGAGTCACTGTTGCGCTTCTTTTCCCAAACACAGTGCAAATAGCACTAGCGTCTGTTCCCAGCAAGTTCAGTGTATTGGACTGAAGAGAAGCTACTGTTCTTGTCAGTTTCCTAAGCAGAGATGAACTAGAAATGGCCCGTGTGTAGGAAGCACAGTTCTTTTGTTCTGAGCAAGCTCACTGTTCTGGCCCTATAGGAAACACAGTAGATTAGAAGAGTGCTCTTTTCTCAAAAGCAGAGTATGTTTCTTGTAAGGCAAGCTAGTATTTGTTTCCCAGTCAGAAATGGAGTTGAATCACATGCAGTTTCTGCTCCTACAAGCAAGAGTTGTTTTCTGGTAAGAAGAGTCACTATTGCGCTCCATTTGCCATACACAGTGCAAATAGCACTAGCGTCTGTTCCCAGCAAGTACAGTGTATTGTACTGAAGAGAAGGTACTGTTCTTGTTAGTTTCCTAAGCAGAGTTGAACTAGATATGGCCCGTGTGTCGGAAGCACAGTTCCTTTGTTCTGAGCAAGCTCACTGTTCTGGCCCTATGGGAATCACAGTAGAGTAGAAGAGTGCTCTTTTCTAAAAAGCAGAGTGTGTTTCTCGAAAGGCGAGCTAGTGTTTGTTTCCCAGTCATAAACGGAGTTGAATCACATGCAGTTTCTGCTCCTAAAAGCAAGAGTTGTTTTCTGGTAAGAAGAGTCACTATTGTGCTCCATTTGCCATGCACAGTGCAAATAGCACTAGCGTCTGTTCCCAGCAAGTACAGTTTATTGGACTGAAGAGAAGCTACTGTTCTTGTCAGTTTCCTAAGCAGAGTTGAACTAGATATGAACTGTGTGTGTAGGAAGCACAGTTCTTTTGTTCTGAGCAAGCTCACTGTTCTGGCCCTATAGGAAACACAGTAGATTAGAAGAGTGCTCTTTTCTCAAAAGCAGAGTATGTTTCTTGGAAGGTGAGCTAGTATTTGTTTCCCAGTCATAAACAGAGTTGAATCATATGCAGTTTCTGGTCCTACAAGCAAGAGTTGTTTTCTGCTAAGAACAGTCACGATTGCGCTCCCATTGAGATTCACGGTACAAATAGCACTGGCGTCTATTTCCAGCAAGTACAGTGTATTGGACTGAAGAGAAGCTACTGTTCTTGTCAGTTTCCTAAGCTGAGATGAACTAGATATGGCCCGTGTGTCGGAAGCACAGTTCTTTTGTTCTGAGCAAGCTCACTGTTCTGGCCAATTAGGAAACACAGTAGAGTAGAAGAGTGCTCTTTTCTCAAAAGCAGAGTGTGTTTCTTGTAAGGCAAGCTAGTATTTGTTTCCCAGTCAGAAATGGAGTTGAATCACATGCAGTTTCTGGTCCTACGAGCAAGAGTTATTTTCTGGTAAGAAGAGTCACTATTGTGCTCCATTTGCCATACACAGTGCAAATAGCACTAGCGTCTGTTCCCAGCAAGTACAGTTTATTGGACTGAAGAGAAGCTACTGTTCTTGTCAGTTTCCTAAGCAGGGTTGAACTAGATATGGCCCGTGTGTCGGAAGCACAGTTCTTTTGTTCTGAGCAAGCTCACTGTTCTAGACCTATAGGAAACAGAGTAGATTAGAAGAGTGCTCTTTTCTCAAAAGCAGAGAATGTTTCTTGTAAGGCGAGCTAGTATTTGCTTCCCAGTCAGAAATGGAGTTGAATCACATGCAATTTCTGCTCCTACAAGCAAGAGTTGTTTTCTGGTAAGAAGAATCACTATTGCGCTCCATTTGCAATACACAGTGCAAATACACTAGCGTCTGTTCCCAGCAAGTACAGTGTATTGGACTGAAGAGAAGCTACTGTTCTTGTCAGTTTCCTAAGCAGGGTTGAACTAGATATGGCCCGTGTGTGTAGGAAGCACAGTTCTTTTGTTCTGAGCAAGCTCACTGTTCTGGCCCTATAGGAAACACAGTAGAGTAGAAGAGTGCTCTTTTCTCAAAAGCAGAGTATGTTTCTTTTAAGGCGAGCTAGTGTTTGTTTCGCAGTCGTAAACGGAGTTGAATCACATGCAGTTTCTGCTCCTACAAGCAAGAGTTGTTTTCTGGAAAGAAGAGTCACTATTGTGCTCCTTTTCCCATACACAGTGCAAATAGCACTAGCGTCTGTTCCCAGCAAGTACAGTGTATTGGACTGAAGAGAAGCTACTGTTCTTGTCAGTTTCCTAAGCAGAGTTGAACTAGATATGAATCGTGTGTGTAGGAAGGACAGTTCTTTTGTTCTGAGCAAGCTCACTGTTCTGGCCCTATAGGAAACACAGTAGAGTAGAAGAGTGCTCTTTTCTCAAAAGCAGAGTGTGTTTCTTGTAAGGCGAGCTAGTGTTTGTTTCCCAGTCAGAAATGGAGTTGAATCACATGCAGTATCTGGTCCTACAAGTAAGAGATGTTTTCTGGAAAGAAGAGTCACTATTGCACTTCATTTCCCATACACAGTGCAAATAACACTAGCATCTGCCCCAGCAAGTACAGTGTATTGTACTGAAGAGAAGGTACTGTTCTTGTCTGTTTCCTAAGCAGAGTTGAACTAGATATGGCCCGTGTGTGTAGGAAGCACAGTTCCTTTGTTCTGAGCAAGCTCACTGTTCTGGCCCTATGGGAATCACAGTAGAGTAGAAGAGTGCTCTTTTCTCAAAAGCAGAGTGTGTTTGTTGTAAGGCGAGCTAGTGTTTGTTTCCCAGTCGTAAACGGAGTTGAATCACATGCAGTTTCTGCTCCTACAAGCAAGAGTTGTTTTCTGCTAAGAAGAGTCACTGTTGCGCTCCTTTTCCCATACACAGTGCAAATAGCACTAGCGTCTGTTCCCAGCAAGTTCAGTGTATTGGACTGAAGAGAAGCTACTGTTCTTGTCAGTTTCCTAAGCAGAGATGAACTAGAAATGGCCCGTGTGTAGGAAGCACAGTTCTTTTGTTCTGAGCAAGCTCACTGTTCTGGCCCTATAGGAAACACAGTAGATTAGAAGAGTGCTCTTTTCTCAAAAGCAGAGTATGTTTCTTGTAAGGCAAGCTAGTATTTGTTTCCCAGTCAGAAATGGAGTTGAATCACATGCAGTTTCTGCTCCTACAAGCAAGAGTTGTTTTCTGGTAAGAAGAGTCACTATTGCGCTCCATTTGCCATACACAGTGCAAATAGCACTAGCGTCTGTTCCCAGCAAGTACAGTGTATTGTACTGAAGAGAAGGTACTGTTCTTGTTAGTTTCCTAAGCAGAGTTGAACTAGATATGGCCCGTGTGTTGGAAGCACAGATCCTTTGTTCTGAGCAAGCTCACTGTTCTGGCCCTATGGGAATCACAGTAGAGTAGAAGAGTGCTCTGTTCTAAAAAGCAGAGTGTGTTTCTCGAAAGGCGAGCTAGTGTTTGTTTCCCAGTCATAAACGGAGTTGAATCACATGCAGTTTCTGCTGCTAAAAGCAAGAGTTGTTTTCTGGTAAGAAGAGTCACTATTGTGCTCCATTTGCCACGCACAGTGCAAATAGCACGAGCGTCTGTTCCCAACAAGTACAGTGTATTGGACTGAAGAGAAGCTACTGTTCTTGTCAGTTTCCTAAGCAGAGTTGAACTAGATATGAACTGTGTGTGTAGGAAGCACAGTTCTTTTGTTCTGAGCAAGCTCACTGTTGTGGCCCTATAGGAAACACAGTAGATTAGAAGAGTGCTCTTTTCTCAAAAGCAGAGTATGTTTCTTGTAAGGCGAGCTAGTATTTGTTTCCCAGTCGTAAACGGAGTTGAATCACATGCAGTTTCTGCTCCTACAAGCAAGAGTTGTTTTCTGGAAAGAAGAGTCACTATTGTGCTCCATTTCCGATACACAGTGCAAGTAGCACTAGCGTCTGTTCCCAGCAAGTACAGTGTATTGGACTGAAGAGAAGCTACTGTTCTTGTCAGTTTCCTAAGCAGAGTTGAACTAGATATAAACCGTGTGTGTAGGAAGCACAGTTCTTTTGTTCTGAGCAAGCTCACTGTTCTGGCCCTATAGGAAACACAGTAGAGTAGAAGAGTGCTCTTTTCTCAAAAGCAGAGTGTGTTTCTTGTAAGGCGAGCTAGTGTTTGTTTCCCAGTCAGAAATGGAGTTGAATCACATGCAGTATCTGGTCCTACAAGTAAGAGATGTTTTCTGGTAAGAAAGGTTGCTATTGCACTCCATTTGCCATACACTGTGCAAATAACACTAGCGTCTGTTCCCAGCAAATAGAGTGTATTGGACTGAAGAGAAGCTACTGTTCGTGTCAGCTTCCTAAGCAGAGTTGAACTAGATATGGCCCGTGTGTGTAGGAAGCATAGTTCCTTTGTTCTGAGCAAGCTCACTCTTCTGGCCCTATAGGAAACACAGTAGATTAGAAGAGTGCTCTTTTCTCAAAAGCATAGTGGGTTTCTTTCAAGGCGAGCTAGTGTTTGTTTCCCAGTCGTAAACGGAGTTGAATCACATGCAGTTTCTGCTCCTACAAGCAAGAGTTGTTTTCTGGTAAGAAGAGTCACAATTGCGCTCCCATTGCCTTACAAAGTGCAAATAGCACTAGCGTCTGTTCCCAGCAAGTACAGTGTATTGTACTGAAGAGAAGCTACTGTTCTTGTCAGTTTCCTAAGCAGAGTTGAACTAGATATGGCCCGTGTGTCGGAAGCACAGTTCCTTTGTTCTGAGCAAGATCACTGTTCTGGCCCTATGGGAATCACAGTAGAGTAGAAGAGTGCTCTTTTCTCAAAAGCAGAGTGTGTTTCTCGAAAGGCGAGCTAGTGTTTGTTTCCCAGTCGTAAACGGAGTTGAATCACATGCAGTTTCTGCTCCTACAAGCAAGAGTTGTTTTCTGGTAAGAAGAGTCACTATTGTGCTCCTTTTCCCATACACAGTGCAAATAGCACGAGCGTCAGTTCCCAGCAAGTACAGTGTATTGGACTGAAGAGAAGCTACTGTTCTTGTCAGTTTCCTAAGCAGAAATGAACTAGAAATGGCCCATGTGTAGGAAGCACAGTTCTTTTGTTCTGAGCAAGCTCACTGTTGTGGCCCTATAGGAAACACAGTAGATTAGAAGAGTGCTCTTTTCTCAAAAGCAGAGTATGTTTCTTGTAAGGCAAGCTAGTATTTGTTTCCCAGTCAGAAATGGAGTTGAATCACATGCAGTTTCTGCTCCTCCAAGCAAGAGTTGTTTTCTGGTAAGAAGAGTCACTATTGCGCTCCATTTGCCATACACAGTGCAAATAGCACTAGCGTCTGTTCCCAGCAAGTACAGTGTATTGTACTGAAGAGAAGGTACTGTTCTTGTTAGTTTCCTAAGCAGAGTTGAACTAGATATGGCCCGTGTGTCGGAAGCACAGTTCCTTTGTTCTGAGCAAGCTCACTGTTCTGGCCCTATGGGAATCACAGTAGAGTAGAAGAGTGCTCTTTTCTCAAAAGCAGAGTATGTTTCTTGTAAGGTGAGCTAGTATTTGTTTCCCAGTCGTAAACAGAGTTGAATCACATGCAGTTTCTGGTCCTCCGAGCAAGAGTTGTTTTCTGGTAAGAAGAGTCACTATTGTGCTCCATTTGCCATGCACAGTGCAAATAGCACTAGCGTCTGTTCCCAACAAGTACAGTGTATTGTACTGGAGAGAAGCTACTGTTCTTGTCAGTTTCCTAAGCAGAGTTGAACTAGATATGGCCCCTGTGTCGGAAGCACAGTTCCTTTGTTCTGAACAAGCTCATGTTCTGCCATATACGAATCACAGTAGAGTAGAAGAGTGCTCTTTTTCAAAAGCAGAGTGTGTTTCTTTTAAGGTGAGCTAGTATTTGTTTCCCAGTCATAAACGGAGTTGAATCACATGCAGTTTCTGGTCCTACTAGCAAGAGTTGTTTTCTGCTAAGAACAGTCACGATTGCGCTCCCTTTGCCAGACACAGTGCAAATAGCACTCGCGTCTGTTCCCAGCAAGTACCGTGTATTGGACTGAAGAGCTACTGTTCTTGTCAGTTTCCTAAGCAGAGTTGAACTAGATATGGCCCGTGTGTCGGAAGCACAGTTCCTTTATTCTGAGCAAGCTCACTGTTCTGGCCCTATAAGAATCACAGTAGAGTAGAAGAGTGCTCTTTTCTCAAAAGCAGAGTGTGTTTCTTGTAAGGCGAGCTAGTGTTTGTTTCCCAGTCATAAGCGGATTTGAATCACATGCAGTTTCTGCTCCTAAAAGCAAGAGTTGTTTTCTGGTAAGAAGAGTCACTATTGTGCTCCATTTGCCATACCCAGCGGAAATAGCACTAGCGTCTGTTCCCAGCAAGTACAGTGTATTGGACTGAAGAGAAGCTACTGTTCTTGTCAGTTTCCTAAGCAGAGTTGAACTAGATAGGAACTGTGTGTGTAGGAAGCACAGTTCTTTTGTTCTGAGCAAGCTCACTGTTCTGGCCCTATAGGAAACACAGTAGATTAGAAGAGTGCTCTTTTCTCAAAAGCATAGTATGTTTCTTGTAAGGCGAGCTAGTATTTGTTTCCCAGTCAGAAATGGAGTTGAATCACATGCAGTTTCTGCTCCTACAAGCAAGAGTTGTTTTCTGGTAAGAAGAGTCACTATTGTGCTCCATTTGCCATACACAGTGCAAATAGCGCTAGCGTCTGTTCCCAGCAAGTACAGTGTATTGTACTGAAGAGAAGCTACTGTTCTTGTCAGTTTCCTAAGCAGAGTTGAACTAGATATGAACTGTGTGTGTAGGAAGCACAGTACTTTTGTTCTGAGCAAGCTCACTGTTCTGGCCCTACAGGAAAAACAGTAGAGTAGAAGAGTGCTCTTTTCTCAAAAGCAGAGTATGTTTCTTGTAACGTGAGCTAGTATTTGTTTCCCAGTCGTAAACAGAGTTGAATCACATGCAGTTTCTGGTCCTACCAGCAAGAGTTGTTTTCTGCTAAGAACAGTCACGATTGAGCTCCCTTTGAGATACACTGTGCAAATAGCACTCGCGTCTATTTCCAGCAAGTACAGTGTATTGGACTGAAGAGAAGCTACTGTTCTTGTCAGTTTCCTAAGCAGAGATGAACTAGATATGGCCCGTGTTTGGAAGCAGAGTTCTTTTGTTCTGAGCAAGCTCACTGTTCTGGCCCATTAGGAAACACAGTAGATTAGAAGAGTGCTCTTTTCTCAAAAGCAGAGTATGTTTCTTGTAAGGCGAGCTAGTATTTGTTTCCCAGTCAGAAATGGAGTTGAATCACATGCAGTTTGTGCTCTTAAAAGCAAGAGTTGTTTTCTATTAAGAAGAGTCACTATTGCGCTCCATTTCCCATACACAGTGCAAATAGCACTAGCGTCTGTTCCCAGCAAGTACAGTGTATTGGACTGAAGAGAAGCTACTGTTCTTGTCAGTTTCCTAAGCAGAGATGAACTAGAAATGGCCCGTGTGTCGGAAGCACAGTTCTTTTGTTCTGAGCAAGCTCACTGTTCTGGCCCTATAGGAAACACAGTAGAGTAGAAGACTGCTCTTTCCTCAAAAGCAGAGTATGTTTCTTGTAAGGTGAGCTAGTATTTGTTTCCCAGTTGTAAACGGAGTTGAATCACATGCAGTTTCTGCTCCTACCTGCAATAGTTGTTTTCTGGTAAGAAGAGTCACTATTGTGCTCCATTTGCAATACACAGTGCAAATAGCACTAGCGTCTGTTCCCAGCAAGTACAGTGTATTGTACTGAAGAGAAGGTACTGTTCTTGTCAGTTTCCTAAGCAGGGTTGAACTAGATATGGCCCGTGTGTCGGAAGCACAGTTCGTTTATTCTGAGCAAGCTCACTGTTCTGGCCCTATAAGAATCACAGTAGAGTAGAAGAGTGCTCTTTTCTCAAAAGCAGAGTGTGTTTCTTGTAAGGCGAGCTAGTGTTTGTTTCCCAGTCATAAGCGGAGTTGAATCACATGCAGTTTCTGCTCCTAAAAGCAAGAGTTGTTTTCTGGTAAGAAGAGTCACTATTGTGCTCCTTTTGCCATACCCAGTGGAAATAGCACTAGCGTCTGTTCCCAGCAAGTACAGTGTATTGGACTGAAGAGAAGCCACTGTTCTTGTCAGTTTCCTAAGCAGAGTTGAACTAGATAGGAACTGTGTGTGTATGAAGCACAGTTCTTTTGTTCTGAGCAAGCTCACTGTTCTGGCCCTATAGGAAACACAGTAGAGTAGAAGAGTGCTCTTTTCTCAAAAGCAGAGTGTGTTTCTTGTAAGTCGAGCTAGTATTTGTTTCCCAGTCAGAAAAGGAGTTGAATCACATGCAGTTTCTGCTCCTACAAGCAAGAGTTGTTTTCTGGTAAGAAGAGTCACTATTGTGCTCCATTTCCGATACACAGTGCAAATAGCAGTAGCTTCTGTTACCAGCAAGTACAGTGTATTGGACTGAAGAGAAGCTACTGTTCTTGTCAGTTTCCTAAGCAGAGTTGAACTAGGTATGAACCCTGTGTGTAGGAAGCACAGTTCTTTTCTTCTGAGCAAGCTCACTGTTCTGGCCCTATAAGAAACACAGTAGAGTAGAAGAGTGCTCTTTTCTCAAAAGCAGAGTGTGTTTCTTGTAAGGCGAGCTAGTGTTTGTTTCCCAATCAGAAATGGAGTTGAATCACATGTAGTATCTGCTCCTACAAGGAAGAGTTGTTTTCTGGTAAGAAAGTTTAGTATTGCACTCCATTTGCCATACACAGTGCAAATAACACTAGCGCCTGTTCCCAGCAAATACAGTGTATTGGACTGAAGAGAAGCTACTGTTCTTGTCAGCTTCCTAAGTAGAGTTGAACTAGATATGGCCCGTGTGTGGAGGAAGCATAGTTCCTTTGTTCTGAGCAAGCTCACTCTTCTGGCCCTATAGGAAAAACAGTAGATTAGAAGAGTGCTCTTTTCTCAAAAGCAGAGTGTGTTTCTTTTAAGGCAAGCTAGTGTTTGATTCCCAGTCGTAAACGGAGTTGAATCACATGCAGTTTCTGCTCCTACAAGCAAGAGTTGTTTTCTGGAAAGAAGAGTCACTATTGCACTTCATTTCCCATACACAGTGTAAATAACACTAGCATCTGCCCCAGCAAGTACAGTGTATTGTACTGAAGAGAAGGTACTGTTCTTGTCTGTTTCCTAAGCAGAGTTGAACTAGATATGGCCCGTGTGTCGGAAGCACAGTTCCTTTGTTCTGAGCAAGCTCACTGTTCTGGCCCTATGGGAATCACAGTAGAGTAGAAGAGTGCTCTTTTCTCAAAAGCAGAGTGTGTTTGTTGTAAGGCGAGCTAGTGTTTGTTTCCCAGTCGTAAACGGAGTTGAATCACATGCAGTTTCTGCTCCTACAAGCAAGAGTTGTTTTCTGCTAAGAAGAGTCACTGTTGCGCTCCTTTTCCCATACACAGTGCAAATAGCACTAGCGTCTGTTCCCAGCAAGTTCAGTGTATTGGACTGAAGAGAAGCTACTGTTCTTGTCAGTTTCCTAAGCAGAGATGAACTAGAAATGGCCCGTGTGTAGGAAGCACAGTTCTTTTGTTCTGAGCAAGCTCACTGTTCTGGCCCTATAGGAAACACAGTAGATTAGAAGAGTGCTCTTTTCTCAAAAGCAGAGTATGTTTCTTGTAAGGCAAGCTAGTATTTGTTTCCCAGTCAGAAATGGAGTTGAATCACATGCAGTTTCTGCTCCTACAAGCAAGAGTTGTTTTCTGGTAAGAAGAGTCACTATTGTGCTCCATTTGCCATACACAGTGCAAATAGCACTGGCGTCTATTCCCAGCAAGTACAGTGTATTGTACTGAAGAGAAGGTACTGTTCTTGTTAGTTTCCTAAGCAGAGTTGAACTAGATATGGCCCGTGTGTCGGAAGCACAGTTCCTTTGTTCTGAGCAAGTTCACTGTTCTGGCCCTATGGGAATCACAGTAGAGTAGAAGAGTGCTCTTTTCTAAAAAGCAGAGTGTGTTTCTCGAAAGGCGAGCTAGTGTTTGTTTCCCAGTCATAAACGGAGTTGAATCACATGCAGTTTCTGCTCCTAAAAGCAAGAGTTGTTTTCTGGTAAGAAGAGTCACTATTGTGCTCCATTTGCCATGCACAGTGCAAATAGCACTAGCGTCTGTTCCCAGCAAGTACAGTGTATTGGACTGAAGAGAAGCTACTGTTCTTGTCAGTTTCCTAAGCAGAGATGAACTAGATATGAACTGTGTGTGTAGGAAGCACAGTTCTTTTGTTCTGAGCAAGCTCAATGTTCTGGCCCTATAGGAAACACAGTAGATTAGAAGAGTGCTCTTTTCTCAAAAGCAGAGTATGTTTCTTGTAAGGTGAGCTATTATTTGTTTCCCAGTCATAAACAGAGTTGAATCATATGCAGTTTCTGGTCCTACAAGCAAGAGTTGTTTTCTGCTAAGAACAGTCACGATTGCGCTCCCATTGAGATTCACCGTGCAAATAGCACTGGTGTCTATTTCCAGCAAGTACAGTGTATTGGACTGAAGAGAAGCTACTGTTCTTGTCAGTTTCCTAAGCTGAGATGAACTAGATATGGCCCGTGTGTCGGAAGCACAGTTCTTTTGTTCTGAGCAAGCTCACTGTTCTGGCCCTATAGGAAACACAGTAGAGTAGAAGAGTGCTCTTTTCTCAAAAGCAGAGTGTGTTTCTTGTAAGGCGAGCTAGTATTTGTTTCCCAGTCAGAAATGGAGTTGAATCACATGCAGTTTCTGGTCCTACGAGCAAGAGTTATTTTCTGGTAAGAAGAGTCACTATTGCGCTCCATTTGCCATACACAGTGCAAATACACTAGCGTCTGTTCCCAGCAAGTACAGTGTATTGGACTGAAGAGAAGCTACTGTTCTTGTCAGTTTCCTAAGCAGGGTTGAACTAGATATGGCCCGTGTGTGTAGGAAGCACAGTTCTTTTGTTCTGAGCAAGCTCACTGTTCTGGCCCTATAGGAAACACAGTAGAGTAGAAGAGTGCTCTTTTCTCAAAAGCAGAGTATGTTTCTTTTAAGGCGAGCTAGTGTTTGTTTCGCAGTCGTAAACGGAGTTGAATCACATGCAGTTTCTGCTCCTACAAGCAAGAGTTGTTTTCTGGAAAGAAGAGTCACAATTGTGCTCCTTTTCCCATACACAGTGCAAATAGCACTAGCGTCTGTTCCCAGCAAGTACAGTGTATTGGACTGAAGAGAAGCTACTGTTCTTGTCAGTTTCCTAAGCAGAGTTGAACTAGATATGAACCGTGTGTGTAGGAAGCACAGTTCTTTTGTTCTGAGCAAGCTCACTGTTCTGGCCCTATAGGAAACACAGTAGAGTAGAAGAGTGCTATTTTCTCAAAAGCAGAGTGTGTTTCTTGTAAGGCGAGCTAGTGTTTGTTTCCCAGTCAGAAATGGAGTTGAATCACATGCAGTATCTGGTCCTACAAGTAAGAGATGTTTTCTGGTAAGAAAGGTTCCTATTGCACTCCATTTGCCATACACTGTGCAAATAACACTAGCGTCTGTTCCCAGCAAATAGAGTGTATTGGACTGAAGAGAAGCTACCGTTCGTGTCAGCTTCCTAAGCAGAGTTGAACTAGATATGGCCCGTGTGTGTAGGAAGCATAGTTCCTTTGTTCTGAGCAAGCTCACTCTTCTGGCCCTATAGGAAACACAGTAGATTAGAAGAGTGCTCTTTTCTCAAAAGCAGAGTGGGTTTCTTTCAAGGCGAGGTAGTGTTTGTTTCCCAGTCGTAAACGGAGTTGAATCACATGCAGTTTCTGCTCCTACAAGCAAGAGTTGTTTTCTGGTAAGAAGAGTCACTATTGCGCTCCTTTTCCCATACACAGTGCAAATAGCACGAGCGTCTGTTCCCAGCAAGTACAGTGTATTGGACTGAAGAGAAGCTACTGTTCTTGTCAGTTTCCTAAGCAGAGATGAACTAGAAATGGCCCATGTGTAGGAAGCACAGTTCTTTTGTTCTGAGCAAGCTCACTGTTGTGGCCCTATAGGAAACACAGTAGATTAGAAGAGTGCTCTTTTCTCAAAAGCAGAGTATGTTTCTTGTAAGGAGAGCTAGTGTTTGTTTCCCAGTCAGAAATGGAGTTGAATCACATGCAGTTTCTGCTCCTACAAGCAAGAGTTGTTTTCTGGTAAGAAGAGTCACGATTGCGCTCCCATTGCCTTACACAGTGCAAATAGCACTAGCGTCTGTTCCCAGCAAGTACAGTGTATTGTACTGAAGAGAAGGTACTGTTCTTGTCAGTTTCCTAAGCAGAGTTGAACTAGATATGGCCCGTGTGTCGGAAGCACAGTTCCTTTGTTCTGAGCAAGCTCACTGTTCTGGCCCTATAAGAATCACAGTAGAGTAGAAGAGTGCTCTTTTCTCAAAAGCAGAGTGTGTTTCTTGTAAGGCGAGCTAGTGTTTGTTTCCCAGTCGTAAACGGAGTTGAATCACATGCAGTTTCTGCTCCTACAAGCAAGAGTTGTTTTCTGGAAAGAAGAGGCACTATTGTGCTCCATTTCCGATACACAGTGCAAATAGCACTAGCGTCTGTTCCCAGCAAGTACAGTGTATTGGACTGAAGAGAAGCTACTGTTCTTGTCAGTTTCCTAAGCAGAGTTGAACTAGATATGAACCGTGTGTGTAGGAAGAACAGTTCTTTTGTTCTGAGCAAGCTCACTGTTCTGGCCCTATAGGAAACACAGTAGAGTAGAAGAGTGCTCTTTTCTCAAAAGCAGAGTGTGTTTCTTGTAAGGCGAGCTAGTGTTTGTTTCCCAGTCAGAAATGGAGTTGAATCACATGCAGTATCTGGTCCTACAAGTAAGAGATGTTTTCTGGAAAGAAGAGTCATTATTGCACTTCATTTCCCATACACAGTGCAAATAACACTAGCATCTGCCCCAGCAAGTACAGTGTATTGTACTGAAGAGAAGGTACTGTTCTTGTCTGTTTCCTAAGCAGAGTTGAACTAGATATGGCCCGTGTGTCGGAAGCACAGTTCCTTTGTTCTGAGCAAGCTCACTGTTCTGGCCCTATGGGAATCACAGTAGAGTAGAAGAGTGCTCTTTTCTCAAAAGCAGAGTGTGTTTCTTGTAAGGCGAGCTAGTGTTTGTTTCCCAGTCATAAGCGGAGTTGAATCACATGCAGTTTCTGCTCCTAAAAGCAAGAGTTGTTTTCTGGTAAGAAGAGTCACTATTGTGCTCCTTTTGCCATACCCAGTGGAAATAGCACTAGCGTCTGTTCCCAGCAAGTACAGTGTATTGGACTGAAGAGAAGCCACTGTTCTTGTCAGTTTCCTAAGCAGAGTTGAACTAGATAGGAACTGTGTGTGTATGAAGCACAGTTCTTTTGTTCTGAGCAAGCTCACTGTTCTGGCCCTATAGGAAACACAGTAGAGTAGAAGAGTGCTCTTTTCTCAAAAGCAGAGTGTGTTTCTTGTAAGTCGAGCTAGTATTTGTTTCCCAGTCAGAAAAGGAGTTGAATCACATGCAGTTTCTGCTCCTACAAGCAAGAGTTGTTTTCTGGTAAGAAGAGTCACTATTGTGCTCCATTTCCGATACACAGTGCAAATAGCAGTAGCTTCTGTTACCAGCAAGTACAGTGTATTGGACTGAAGAGAAGCTACTGTTCTTGTCAGTTTCCTAAGCAGAGTTGAACTAGGTATGAACCCTGTGTGTAGGAAGCACAGTTCTTTTCTTCTGAGCAAGCTCACTGTTCTGGCCCTATAAGAAACACAGTAGAGTAGAAGAGTGCTCTTTTCTCAAAAGCAGAGTGTGTTTCTTGTAAGGCGAGCTAGTGTTTGTTTCCCAATCAGAAATGGAGTTGAATCACATGTAGTATCTGCTCCTACCAGGAAGAGTTGTTTTCTGGTAAGAAAGTTTAGTATTGCACTCCATTTGCCATACACAGTGCAAATAACACTAGCGCCTGTTCCCAGCAAATACAGTGTATTGGACTGAAGAGAAGCTACTGTTCTTGTCAGCTTCCTAAGTAGAGTTGAACTAGATATGGCCCGTGTGTGGAGGAAGCATAGTTCCTTTGTTCTGAGCAAGCTCACTCTTCTGGCCCTATAGGAAAAACAGTAGATTAGAAGAGTGCTCTTTTCTCAAAAGCAGAGTGTGTTTCTTTTAAGGCAAGCTAGTGTTTGATTCCCAGTCGTAAACGGAGTTGAATCACATGCAGTTTCTGCTCCTACAAGCAAGAGTTGTTTTCTGGAAAGAAGAGTCACTATTGCACTTCATTTCCCATACACAGTGCAAATAACACTAGCATCTGCCCCAGCAAGTACAGTGTATTGTACTGAAGAGAAGGTACTGTTCTTGTCTGTTTCCTAAGCAGAGTTGAACTAGATATGGCCCGTGTGTCGGAAGCACAGTTCCTTTGTTCTGAGCAAGCTCACTGTTCTGGCCCTATGGGAATCACAGTAGAGTAGAAGAGTGCTCTTTTCTCAAAAGCAGAGTGTGTTTGTTGTAAGGCGAGCTATTGTTTGTTTCCCAGTCGTAAACGGAGTTGAATCACATGCAGTTTCTGCTCCTACAAGCAAGAGTTGTTTTCTGCTAAGAAGAGTCACTGTTGCGCTCCTTTTCCCATACACAGTGCAAATAGCACTAGCGTCTGTTCCCAGCAAGTTCAGTGTATTGGACTGAAGAGAAGCTACTGTTCTTGTCAGTTTCCTAAGCAGAGATGAACTAGAAATGGCCCGTGTGTAGGAAGCACAGTTCTTTTGTTCTGAGCAAGCTCACTGTTCTGGCCCTATAGGAAACACAGTAGATTAGAAGAGTGCTCTTTTCTCAAAAGCAGAGTATGTTTCTTGTAAGGCAAGCTAGTATTTGTTTCCCAGTCAGAAATGGAGTTGAATCACATGCAGTTTCTGCTCCTACAAGCAAGAGTTGTTTTCTGGTAAGAAGAGTCACTATTGTGCTCCATTTGCCATACACAGTGCAAATAGCACTGGCGTCTATTCCCAGCAAGTACAGTGTATTGTACTGAAGAGAAGGTACTGTTCTTGTTAGTTTCCTAAGCAGAGTTGAACTAGATATGGCCCGTGTGTCGGAAGCACAGTTCCTTTGTTCTGAGCAAGTTCACTGTTCTGGCCCTATGGGAATCACAGTAGAGTAGAAGAGTGCTCTTTTCTAAAAAGCAGAGTGTGTTTCTCGAAAGGCGAGCTAGTGTTTGTTTCCCAGTCATAAACGGAGTTGAATCACATGCAGTTTCTGCTCCTAAAAGCAAGAGTTGTTTTCTGGTAAGAAGAGTCACTATTGTGCTCCATTTGCCATGCACAGTGCAAATAGCACTAGCGTCTGTTCCCAGCAAGTACAGTGTATTGGACTGAAGAGAAGCTACTGTTCTTGTCAGTTTCCTAAGCAGAGATGAACTAGATATGAACTGTGTGTGTAGGAAGCACAGTTCTTTTGTTCTGAGCAAGCTCAATGTTCTGGCCCTATAGGAAACACAGTAGATTAGAAGAGTGCTCTTTTCTCAAAAGCAGAGTATGTTTCTTGTAAGGTGAGCTATTATTTGTTTCCCAGTCATAAACAGAGTTGAATCATATGCAGTTTCTGGTCCTACAAGCAAGAGTTGTTTTCTGCTAAGAACAGTCACGATTGCGCTCCCATTGAGATTCACCGTGCAAATAGCACTGGTGTCTATTTCCAGCAAGTACAGTGTATTGGACTGAAGAGAAGCTACTGTTCTTGTCAGTTTCCTAAGCTGAGATGAACTAGATATGGCCCGTGTGTCGGAAGCACAGTTCTTTTGTTCTGAGCAAGCTCACTGTTCTGGCCAATTAGGAAACACAGTAGAGTAGAAGAGTGCTCTTTTCTCAAAAGCAGAGTGTGTTTCTTGTAAGGCGAGCTAGTATTTGTTTCCCAGTCAGAAATGGAGTTGAATCACATGCAGTTTCTGGTCCTACGAGCAAGAGTTATTTTCTGGTAAGAAGAGTCACTATTGCGCTCCATTTGCCATACACAGTGCAAATACACTAGCGTCTGTTCCAGCAAGTACAGTGTATTGGACTGAAGAGAAGCTACTGTTCTTGTCAGTTTCCTAAGCAGGGTTGAACTAGATATGGCCCGTGTGTGTAGGAAGCACAGTTCTTTTGTTCTGAGCAAGCTCACTGTTCTGGCCCTATAGGAAACACAGTAGAGTAGAAGAGTGCTCTTTTCTCAAAAGCAGAGTATGTTTCTTTTAAGGCGAGCTAGTGTTTGTTTCGCAGTCGTAAACGGAGTTGAATCACATGCAGTTTCTGCTCCTACAAGCAAGAGTTGTTTTCTGGAAAGAAGAGTCACAATTGTGCTCCTTTTCCCATACACAGTGCAAATAGCACTAGCGTCTGTTCCCAGCAAGTACAGTGTATTGGACTGAAGAGAAGCTACTGTTCTTGTCAGTTTCCTAAGCAGAGTTGAACTAGATATGAACCGTGTGTGTAGGAAGCACAGTTCTTTTGTTCTGAGCAAGCTCACTGTTCTGGCCCTATAGGAAACACAGTAGAGTAGAAGAGTGCTATTTTCTCAAAAGCAGAGTGTGTTTCTTGTAAGGCGAGCTAGTGTTTGTTTCCCAGTCAGAAATGGAGTTGAATCACATGCAGTATCTGGTCCTACAAGTAAGAGATGTTTTCTGGTAAGAAAGGTTGCTATTGCACTCCATTTGCCATACACTGTGCAAATAACACTAGCGTCTGTTCCCAGCAAATAGAGTGTATTGGACTGAAGAGAAGCTACCGTTCGTGTCAGCTTCCTAAGCAGAGTTGAACTAGATATGGCCCGTGTGTGTAGGAAGCATAGTTCCTTTGTTCTGAGCAAGCTCACTCTTCTGGCCCTATAGGAAACACAGTAGATTAGAAGAGTGCTCTTTTCTCAAAAGCAGAGTGGGTTTCTTTCAAGGCGAGGTAGTGTTTGTTTCCCAGTCGTAAACGGAGTTGAATCACATGCAGTTTCTGCTCCTACAAGCAAGAGTTGTTTTCTGGTAAGAAGAGTCACTATTGCGCTCCTTTTCCCATACACAGTGCAAATAGCACGAGCGTCTGTTCCCAGCAAGTACAGTGTATTGGACTGAAGAGAAGCTACTGTTCTTGTCAGTTTCCTAAGCAGAGATGAACTAGAAATGGCCCATGTGTAGGAAGCACAGTTCTTTTGTTCTGAGCAAGCTCACTGTTGTGGCCCTATAGGAAACACAGTAGATTAGAAGAGTGCTCTTTTCTCAAAAGCAGAGTATGTTTCTTGTAAGGAGAGCTAGTGTTTGTTTCCCAGTCAGAAATGGAGTTGAATCACATGCAGTTTCTGCTCCTACAAGCAAGAGTTGTTTTCTGGTAAGAAGAGTCACGATTGCGCTCCCATTGCCTTACACAGTGCAAATAGCACTAGCGTCTGTTCCCAGCAAGTACAGTGTATTGTACTGAAGAGAAGGTACTGTTCTTGTCAGTTTCCTAAGCAGAGTTGAACTAGATATGGCCCGTGTGTCGGAAGCACAGTTCCTTTGTTCTGAGCAAGCTCACTGTTCTGGCCCTATAAGAATCACAGTAGAGTAGAAGAGTGCTCTTTTCTCAAAAGCAGAGTGTGTTTCTTGTAAGGCGAGCTAGTGTTTGTTTCCCAGTCGTAAACGGAGTTGAATCACATGCAGTTTCTGCTCCTACAAGCAAGAGTTGTTTTCTGGAAAGAAGAGGCACTATTGTGCTCCATTTCCGATACACAGTGCAAATAGCACTAGCGTCTGTTCCCAGCAAGTACAGTGTATTGGACTGAAGAGAAGCTACTGTTCTTGTCAGTTTCCTAAGCAGAGTTGAACTAGATATGAACCGTGTGTGTAGGAAGAACAGTTCTTTTGTTCTGAGCAAGCTCACTGTTCTGGCCCTATAGGAAACACAGTAGAGTAGAAGAGTGCTCTTTTCTCAAAAGCAGAGTGTGTTTCTTGTAAGGCGAGCTAGTGTTTGTTTCCCAGTCAGAAATGGAGTTGAATCACATGCAGTATCTGGTCCTACAAGTAAGAGATGTTTTCTGGAAAGAAGAGTCATTATTGCACTTCATTTCCCATACACAGTGCAAATAACACTAGCATCTGCCCCAGCAAGTACAGTGTATTGTACTGAAGAGAAGGTACTGTTCTTGTCTGTTTCCTAAGCAGAGTTGAACTAGATATGGCCCGTGTGTCGGAAGCACAGTTCCTTTGTTCTGAGCAAGCTCACTGTTCTGGCCCTATGGGAATCACAGTAGAGTAGAAGGGTGCTCTTTTCTCAAAAGCAGAGTGTGTTTCTTGTAAGGCGAGCTAGTGTTTGTTTCCCAGTCGTAAAAACGGAGTTGAATCACATGCAGTTTCTGCTCCTACAAGCAAGAGTTGTTTTCTGCTAAGAAGAGTCACTGTTGCGCTTCTTTTCCCAAACACAGTGCAAATAGCACTAGCGTCTGTTCCCAGCAAGTTCAGTGTATTGGACTGAAGAGAAGCTACTGTTCTTGTCAGTTTCCTAAGCAGAGATGAACTAGAAATGGCCCGTGTGTAGGAAGCACAGTTCTTTTGTTCTGAGCAAGCTCACTGTTCTGGCCCTATAGGAAACACAGTAGATTAGAAGAGTGCTCTTTTCTCAAAAGCAGAGTATGTTTCTTGTAAGGCAAGCTAGTATTTTTTTCCCAGTCAGAAATGGAGTTGAATCACATGCAGTTTCTGCTCCTACAAGCAAGAGTTGTTTTCTGGTACGAAGAGTCACTATTGCGCTCCATTTGCCATACACAGTGCAAATAGCACTAGCGACTGTTCCCAGCAAGTA